>NW_028165163.1:0-55514 GCF_964263955.1 Coregonus lavaretus
CCGCTCTGCTGGAGGTAGTCGAGCTCGACCCACTTGCATAGGTTCCTCCTCTGTGCTCGGGATGGAATCAGGAACAAGAAGCTGCCGACTCCGGAGAGGCGAGACTCGAGTGGTTGAAGGCTGGGGAACTCGTCCTCCTAGATGTGGCCGATCGCCTCTCTCCCGACGCCTCTCCCGCAACCGATTGTCTAGCTTGATGGACAGGGAAACGAGAGAATGTAAATCATGTGGCTCATCACGAGCAGCCAGTTCATCCTTAATGGCTTCATTCAAACCGTTTAGAAATGCTCCTTGAAGTGCCACATTGTTCCACTTGGAGTCCGCTGCCAACGTCCAGAACTCAATAGAGTACTCTGCCACACTGTTAGAACCCTGCCTCAAATTAAAAAGTATCTTGGAGGAATTACCCACATGGTCAGGATGGTCAAAAACAGTCTTCAATTTAGCAGAGAAATCAGCAAAAGTCAATCCAGTCAAAGTTTGATCTGAGCACACAGCCTCAGCCCAAACCAGAGCTTTCCCTCTTAACAGCCCCAGAACATAATGTACCTTAGATGAATCAGTAGAAAACGACAGTGGTCTCTGCCGAAAAATCAAGTCACACTGAAGCAAAAATCCCCGGCACTTGTCCAATTCTCCATTGAACGGTTCAGGCGACGTGACAGGGGGTTCCCGACGGAACGAAGCCTGCCTAGTGTCCGAGGAAACAACTTGGGGTGCATCAAACTGGGGGTCAGAGAGAGATGGAGAACTGATAACAGACAACTTAGAGACGTGTGTAGTTAACTGAGTCACCTGGTTCAGCAGTTGATGATTATCTTCCACAAGAGTCCGAATCAACTGGTCATGCTGTCCTAGCAACGTTCCTTGAGCCTGGATAGCTTGTTGGAAGCTGTCTTTGTTTGCCCCGTGCTGTTTCTCTGTTGGGTCCATGGCCAGATCGTTCTGTTAGGCTATGGTTCAACCCAGCACACAGAGAAACAAACACGACAAAAGGAATGGAAGAAACAAAAATATTAAATAAAAGTTAAAATTGTCTTAGTCCAAAAACAACTGAAGTAAAGGAACAGAGTGGGCTAGTCGGCTCCGGAGGAAGGAGAGGCTGAGGCAGGCAGGCAGGCAGGCAGGCAGGCAGGCAGACCGACAGGCAGGAAGGCAGGCAGGTTGGGAGGTATGTCCGAAACGCTCTGGTAAGAACAGCGATCTGGCGCCGGTGGAGAGCCATGCCCAGGAATAAGTAGTGCAGGTTGATGAGAGAATAGGATGCAGCTGCGTAGGCAGGAATCACTGGAAACAACCCGCAGCTGCACAGGAGAGGCAGATCCTGAGCACGCCCCCTGCTCCACTCCAGACACACCCACATAAAGGGGACAAACACACATACAGATACAACAGAAAAAGAGGGGACAAAACAAGGAGGAAGGGAAACAGAAAAGGGAGAGACAAGCTGCCCACATAACATGTACAGTCAAGGTTGGGAGTCATTCTCACCGTCATTAGCATAGTTTTTTTTGTGTGTGTGTGTGTGTGTGTGTGTGCCCTCTCAGTACTGTTCTGCCCTCTGTTTGTGTCCAGGTCACACTGTTTTAAGTATCCAGTCACATTCAATCAGGAAGCTGGTAGACCTTGTTAAAGGACATTGTTCTTTATTTATTAATATGTGACTTTGTTATTCTTATTATTAATGTGATAAGCATAGGTTAATAATTGGTCCAACTTTTTTTTTGTACGAAGCACAAGCCTATGTCAAATGACATGACATGTTTGTAATAAAATAATGAAGAGTCATTTTCCAGAGTACAGTATGTCTACATCCTCTCCTCTAAATCTAAACACAACTATTATTTGTCTTGTGTTTTCTCTCTTCCTCATTCTCTTAATGTTCTTCTTCCTCCTCTATGTCTCTCTGACACTAAGGCTCTATCTCAATTATCAACAAAATGACATGGGTAGTTGTGGCTATGCTAATACAAAAAATTGAACAATATGCATACTTATGTGCGTATTTGTGTGCATGTGTGCGTGTGAGAGATTGTTACAGTGCTTATTGTTAAACCATTTTCTGTGGCACAATATAAATCATTCAATGTCTCTACATGGTCATCTTGTCCAGAGTATATCTCAACACAGTCCTCCTACCCAGGGAATGGGACTTGCTATTTGTGGTGATGGACAGGACACTATCATACCAGGAAGATATAGATAATAGAGGGGAAGTGGAGAACAAAGTCTAGCTGTTAACATATATTAAATATCATATGTAACAGCCCCAAGATAATTCAGGGAGTTTCCAGAACTCCCCCTTCCTTTCACCTTTCTGCTGATTTGGACCCTCTGTTTACTCCCAAATATACATTAATATGTTCAGGAGGTCCATGACTACAAACATGTGTCATTATAATGTCCATGTCATGGACGTTTAAGGACGGGTCAGACCAAGGCGCAGCGTGAAATGCGTACATGTTTATTTAACTGATAAACACACGTCAAAACAATAAACCAAACGAAACGTGAAGTCCTAAGGCTACACACAAAACAAGCCTCTAACACGGAACAAGATCCCACAACATGACTGTGCCAATAGGCTGCTTAAGTATTGTCCCCAATCAGAGACAACGAGCGACAGCTGCCTCTGATTGGGAACCACACCGGCCAACATAGATCTACAACACCTAGATCACAAACATAGAAAAAACAACATAGAAAATCCACACCCTGACTCAACATATAAGAGTCCCCTGAGTCAGGGCGTGACAGTCCATACAATAGATTTAACACTACAACCTTCTCCAAGTGGATATTGAGGGTGGGTAGGCTTAACAAGTGAAGATCAGATGACAACAGTAACCGCCGGGGCTCTCCTCAACATTTACATTTACATTTGAGTCATTTATCAGACACTCTTATCCAGAGAAACCTACCGGAGCAATTAGGGTTAAGTGCCTTGCTCAAGGGCAGAGACAGATTTTTCACATAGTCGGCTCGGGAATTCGAACCAGCAACCTTTCGGTTACTGGCCCAACAATCTTAACCGCTAGGCTACCTGCCGCCCTCTCTCTTAATGAAACTGATTGGTCGAGGAGATTTTGAGTGACAGCTGGTTGAACGACTGAAAAGATCCACTTAACTTCACTCTTTTGGGACCGATATAGAGGAACAACAGTCAAATATGAGAATTTGATATTGTGCTTATATGTAACTTGACTACAAAGACTGACTGTCAAAGATGATTAAGTAACATCCTTTGATACCCTTTGATATCTCTACTACACTCATTGACTGGTGATACAGTCAACTCCTATACAGTGTATGTAATTGTGGCTTGGTACTGTTGAGAATGTTCGCAGCAGACCTAAATTGAGCATGTAAATATCTGTAGGATATATTTGAATAAGAAATTATGTGTATGCAAAAGGTCAAATGTACTAACTTCATGTTGAACCTGATGACGAGTGAAACACAACTACTGTGACACAGGAAGTTACAAACATAAATTAAGTAGGAATTTTATTGATACGATACCACAAACAAATAGAACGATAGGTGTGTTTGCATGAGTGTGTGTATGTGCATGCATGTATGCATGTGGGTGCATGTGTGTATGAGGGTGTGTGTGTGGGTTTGAGAAAAAGAGAGTGTGCGAGAGAGAGAAAGAGAGAGAGCGAGACAGGGAGAGAGAGAGAGAGAGAGAGAGAATGAAGGAGGAAGTTGTGTGCACTGTAGGCTACTGTATTGTTACAGTATGATGTCATGGTGATGTTAAACCACTTTCTCACAAATCCAGTTGTGTTTCCTGTCACATGACTTGTCATTCCAGGCCTCCAGAGGACGCTGATCTTTACGTATCTCAACACAGTCCTCCTCACCAAATTCTGGATCGCACGGCAAGCGGTACCGGAGTGCCAAGTCTAGGTCCAAAAGACTTCTCAACAGCTTCTACCCCCAAGCCATAAGACTCCTGAACAGCTAATCATGGCTACCCGGACTATTTGCACTGCCCCCCCACCCCATACTTTTTACGCTGCTGCTACTCTGTTAAGTATTTATGCATAGTCACTTTAACTCTACCCACATGTACATATTACCTCAACTACCTCAACTAGCCGGTGCCCCCGCACATTGACTATGCAACGGTACCCCCCTGTATATATAGCCTCCCTACTGTCACTTTATTCTATTGTATATATAGCCTCCCTACTGTCACTTTATTTTTACTTCTGCTCTTTTTTTCTCAACACTTTTTTGTTGTTGTTTTATTCTTACTTTTTTGTTTAAAATAAATGCACTGTTGGTTAAGGGCTGTAAGTAAGCATTTCACTGTAATGTCTGCACCTGTTGTATTCGGCGCATGTGACCAATAAAATTTGATTTGATTTGATTTGATTATCAGGCTGTGGTTTATGCCAGTACCTACAGGGTTAAAAACTGTCAAATATCATGGTTTATACCAGTACCTACAGGGTTAAAAACAGTCAGATATCATGGTTAATACCAGCTTCGAGGCAAGCAACACTGAAGCATGCATGAGAGCACCAGCTGTTCCGGATGACTATGTGATCACACTCTCCGTAGCCGATGTGAGTAAGACTTTTAAGCAGGTCAACATTCACAAGGCCGCAGGGCCAGACGGATTACCAGGACGTGTACTCCGAGCATGTGCTGACCAACTGGCAAGTGTCTTCACTGACATTTTCAACATGTCCCTGACTGAGTCTGTAATACCAACATGTTTCAAGCAGACCACCATAGTCCCCGTGCCCAAGAACTCTAAGATAACCTGCCTAAATGACTACCGACCCGTAGCACTGACGTCTGTAGCCATGAAGTGCTTTGAAAGACTGGTCATGGCTCACATCAACAGCATAATCCCAGAAACCCTAGACCCACTCCAATTTGCATACCGCCCCAACAGATCCACAGATGATGCAATCTCTATCGCACTCCACACTGCCCTTTCCCACCTGGACAAGAGGAACACCTACGTGAGAATGCTATTCATTGACTACAGCTCAGCATTCAACACCATAGTGCCCTCTAAGCTCATCACTAAGCTAAGGATCCTGGGACTAAACACCTCCCTCTGCAACTGGATCCTGGACTTCCTGACGGGCCGCCCCCAGGTGGTAAGGGTAGGTAACAACACATCTGCCACACTAATCCTCAACACGGGGGCCCCTCAGGGGTGCGTGCTCAGTCCCCTCCTGTACTCTCTGTTCACCCATGA
Organism: Coregonus lavaretus; assembly: GCF_964263955.1. Taxonomy (NCBI): domain Eukaryota; kingdom Metazoa; phylum Chordata; class Actinopteri; order Salmoniformes; family Salmonidae; genus Coregonus; species Coregonus lavaretus. The sequence goes on from NW_028165163.1 coordinate 5,225, forward strand.
CTGCATGGCCAGGCACGACTCCAACACCATCATTAAGTTTGCCGACGACACAACAGTGGTAGGCCTGATCACCGACAACGATGAGATAGCTTATAGGGAGGAGGTCAGAGATCTGGCCGTGTGGTGCCAGGACAACAACCTCTCCCTAAACGTGACCAAGACAAAGGAGATGATTGTGGACTACAGGAAAAAAAAGAGGAATGAGCACGCCCCCATTCTCATCGACGGGAATGTAGTGGAACAGGTTGAGAGCTTCAAGTTCCTTGGTGTCCACATCACCAACGAACTATCATGGTCCAAACACACCAAGACAGTCGTGAAGAGGGCACGACAAAGCCTACTCCCCCTCAGGAGACTAAAAAGATTTGGCATGGGTCCTCAGATCCTCAAAAAATTCTACAGCTGCACCATCGAGAGCATCCTGACTGGTTGCATCACCGCCTGGTATGGCAACTGCTTGGCCTCTGACCGCAAGGCACTACAGAGGGTAGTGCGTACGGCCCAGTACATCACTGGGGCAAAGCTCCCTGCCATCCAGGACCTCTATACGAGGCGGTGTCAGAGGAAGGCCCTCAAAATTGTCAAAGACTCCAGCCACCCTAGTCATAGACTGTTCTCTCTGCTACCGCACGGCAAGCGGTACCGGAGTGCCAAGTCTAGGTCCAAAAGACTTCTCAACAGCTTCTATCCCCAAGCCATAAGACTCCTGAACAGCTAATCATGGCTACCCGGACTATTTGCACTGCCCCCCCACCCCATCCTTTTTACGCTGCTGCTACTCTGTTAAGTATTTATGCATAGTCACTTTAACTCTACCCACATGTACATATTACCTAAACTACCTCAACTAGCCGGTGCCCCCGCACATTGACTCTGCAACGGTACCCCCCTGTATATATAGCCTCCCTACTGTCACTTTATTTTACAGTATATATAGCCTCCCTACTGTCACTTTATTTTACTTCTGCTCTTTTTTCTCAACACTTTTTTTGTTGTTGTTTTATTCTTACTTTTTTTGTTTAAAATAAATGCACTGTTGGTTAAGGGCTGTAAGTAAGCATTTCACTGTAATGTCTGCACCTGTTGTATTCGGCGCATGTGACCAATAAAATTTGATTTGATTTGATTTGATTTGAGTACCTACAAGGTTAGAAACAGTCAGATATCATGGTTAATACCAGTACCTACATGGTTAAAAACAGTCAGATATCATGGTTAATACCAGTACCTACAGGGTTAAAAAACAGTCAGATATCATGGTTAATACCAGTACCTACAGGGTTATAAACAGTCAGATATCATGATTAATACCAGTACCTACAGGGTTAAAAACAGTCAGATATCATGGTTAATACCAGTACCTACAGGGTTAAAAACAGTCAGATATCATGGTTAATACCAGTACCTACAGGGTTAAAAACAGTCAGATATCATGGTTAATACCAGTACCTACAGGGTTAAAAACAGTCAGATATCATGGTTAATACCAGTACCTACAGGGTTAAAACAGTCAGATATCATGGTCAATACCAGTACCTACAGGGTTAAAAACAGTCAGATATCATGGTTAATACCAGTACCTACAGGGTTAAACACCGTCAGATATCATGGTTAATACCAGTACCTACAGGGTTAAAAATCATCCGATATCATGGTTAATACCAGTACCTACAGGGTTAACAACAGTCAGATATTATGGTTAATACCAGTACAGGGTTAAAAAACGTCAGACATTACAGTTACAACATCACAATCGTAAAAAAAATTTCAGCAGAAAGTTAACTTTGTTGACTGCTGCCATCAATGACAGTAACCTGTATAGATAAAGGTTGAATGGAGCCTTATTGACAGAATATTTATAATCTCTCACCCTGTGGTCAGTGGTGTGCCGTCCACCCATTTCCAGGTCCCCTCAGTAACAGAGTCAGTCAGACCAATCCAGGCTCTCGTCTTGAGGTTGAGAAAGATAAATATATAGACATATATGTTTGATCACATCTACCCCCTGCACACTCATCTCTCTCTTTCTCTCTCTGACCTGTTCTGCATAGCTGTTCATGATCACCAGGTCTGCTCCTCTCTCCAGACAGTCCTCTCTGCTCTCCTTCCAGGTTTTAGTCTCAGGAGACAGGAAGTACCAACTGGATTCAAACTATACAAATACAGGTATAGTACTGCAGGATAATCTCACCTGTTTAATGTGTTTTTCATGTGTAATTTGTGTGTGTGTGTGTGTGTGTGTGTGTGTGTGTGTGTGTGTGTGTGTTCGTGCAATCTTACCTTAAGCAACAACTCCATCTCTTGGACTGGGCTTGAAGGCTCCTATGTTGGCATATAATTGGCCATCAATGTCCGTGTTCTTCATTGCATCAGGCTCATAGTTTACAAATCCATCCGAGTTTTCATAGAATCCTTCTGACATCTTAACACACTTGTGGTCAAATACAGTAACTTCTACTTCTAACTTCAACTCTAATGTAGGTCTGTACCTGTGTCTTCTCCCTGCGCTGACCAGCATCTGTGTGATTTATGGTAGTGACACTATTTTTTAAACTGTCAATCACAGTGAAAGGGAAACTGTCAAATCAACACGTCACTGGCCCCCACATGACTCCCCCCACTTTAGCTTCTAATGGAAATATGTTTGTTTCCCATCCATTTTAATTATTCAAGATATAATTGAACTTATCATATATTTTAGCAGATAATAGATTGGAGTAAGTGAATTTGTACATAGATCATATAACATTACTGAGGCTTTGACATCCCAGCCTTCATAAGGAGGTCACGTTATGGCTTGTACTCTGTGACCGGCCATCGATGGCCATATAGGGGCCGTTTTTTTCTATGTATGCTGTCTGTGTGTGACATCAGTGTGAGGAGTTATTCAGAGGTGCTGGGGGAAATATATGTCTGCATCATTATCAGAGGTTTAACATGGGAAATGTACCTGTGTGTGTGTGCGTGCGTGCGTGTGTGAGTGTGTGCATGCGTGTGGCATGCAGTGTGTGTGTGTCCTCTCAGTACTGTTCTGCCCTCTGTCTGTGTCCAACTGCAGATCACACTATTATCAGTATCTAATCACATTCAGGCTGGTAGACCTTGTTAAATTACATAGTTGATTTTTTTATTAATATGTACATTTGTATAAAAGCGATATCTGTGAATAGTTGAATGTGAAAACACGTTTTAATAAAAAATAATAGTAATTACATTCCGTGTACACACTTAAGCATTCAGCATGACCACCAACATGATAACTACTAGACATCATCACTTAACCATTCAGTACTGTATCCAACCATCAACATCACTACTAGCCTACCAGATAGATAGATAGATAGAGATAGAGAGAGAGAGAGAGAGAGAGAGAGAGAGAGAGAGAGAGAGAGAGAGAGAGAGAGAGAGAGAGAGAGAGAGAGAGAGAGAGAGAGAGAGAGAGAGAGAGATGTATGTACAGCCTACATGCAATGCTACATAGTGAACTATAAATCTTAACATTGACAATGGCTATTGAGTGATATTTATGAATATTCAGCAAATTCGGAAAGTATTCAGACCCCTTGACTTTTTCCATATTTTGTTACGTTACAGCCTAATTCTAAAATTGATTAAATTGTTTTTTTCCTCATCAATCTACACACAATAGCCCATAATGACAAATAAAAAACAGTTTTTTAGAAATGGTTCCAAATGTATTAAAAATACAAAACTGAAATATTAAATTTACATAAGTATTCAGACCCTTTACTCAGTACACTGTTGAAGCACCTTTGGCAGCGATTACAGCCTCGAGTGTTCTTGGGTATGACGCTACAAGCTTGGCACACCTGTATCTGCTAAATGGCATATTATTATTATTATTATTATTTGGGGAGTTTCTCCCATTCTTCTCTGCAGATCCTCTCAAGCTCTGTCAGGTTGGATGGGGAGCATCGCTACAGAGCTATTTTCAGGTCTCTCTATCATACCAGGAAGATATAGATAATAGAGGGGAAGTGGAGAACAAAGTCTAGCTGTTAACATATATTAAATATCATATGTAACAGCCCCAAGATAATTCAGGTAGTTTCCAGAACTCCCCCTTCCTTTCACCTTTCTGCTGATTTGGACCCTCTGTTTACTCCCAAATATACATCAACATGTTCAGGAGGTCCAGGACTACAGACATGGGTCATTATAATGTCCATACAATAGATTTGACACTACAAACTGCTCCAAGTAGATGTTGAGGCTGGGTAGGTTTAACCAGTGAGGATGAGATGACAACATAATTGGCTGCAGCTCTCTCTTAATGAACCTGATTGGTTGAGGATTCTTGAGTGACAGCTGTTTGAACCACTGAAAAGATCCACTTCCCTCTTTTGGGACCCATATAGGGGAACAACAGTCAAATATGAGCATTTGATATTGTGCTTCTGTGTAACTTGACAACAACAAAGACTGACTGTCAAAGATTATTAAATAGCATCCTTTGATACCCTTTCATATCTCTACTACACTAATTAATTGTTGTTACAGTCAACTCCTATACACTGTATGTAATGGTGGTTTCGTACTGTTGAAAATGTTTGCACCCGATCTAAATTGGAGCATTTAAACATCGGTAGCAAGTAATTTATGAAATGCACTTCATGCAGAGTTTGCACAAAGTCAAATGTACTGACTTCATGTTGTATCTGATGACGTGTCAAACATAACTACTGGTTCACAGGAAGCTACAAACAGGAAAAAAGTAGGACATCTATTTTTTATATATATAATAAAAAACAAATACAACAATAGGTGTGTTTGCATGGATGTGAGGGTGTTTGTGTGTGTAAGGGTGTGTGTGGGGGGGGGGTTTCAGACAGAGAGAGAGTGTGTGTGTGTGTGTGTGTGTGAGAGAGAGAGAGAGAGAAAGAGAGAGAGAGAGAGAGAGAGATAGAGAGAGAGAGAGAGAGAGAGAGAGAGAGAGAGAGAGAGAGAGTTGTGTGCACTGTAGGCTACTGTATGTGTTACAGTATGTTGTCATGGTGATGTTAAACCACTTTCTCACAAATCCAGTTGAGTCTCCTGTTACATGGCAAGTCATTCCAGGCCATTAGAGGACGCTGATCGTTGTTTATCCTAGCACAGTCCTCCCCAAAACGAACTGAATTATTAGGTTGTGGGTCATACCAGTACCTACAGGATTAAAAACAGTCAGATATCATGGTTAATACCAGTACTTACAGGGTTAACAACAGTCAGATATCATGGTTAATACCAGTACCTACATGGTTAGAAACAGTCAGATATCATGGTTAATACCAGTACCTACAGGGTTAAAACAGTCAGATATCATGGTTAATACCAGTACCTACAGGGTTAATAACAGTCAGATATCATGGTTAATACCAGTACCTACAGGGTTAGAAACAGTCAGATATCATGGTTAATACCAGTACCTACAGGGTTAAAACAGTCAGATATCATGGTTAATACCAGTACCTACAGGGTTAAAAACAGTAAGATATCATGGTTAATACCAGTACCTACAGGGTTAAAAAACCTTCAGATATCATGGTTAATACCAGTACCTACAGGGTTAAAAACAGTAAGATATCATGTTTAATACTAGTACCTATATGGTTAAAAAAACATCAGATATCATGGTTAATTCCAGTACTTACAGGGTTAAAAATCATCAGATATCATGTTTGATATCAGTACCTACAGGGTTAAAAACAGTCAGATATCATGGTTAATACCAATACCTACAGCGTTAAAAACAGTCAGATATCATGGTTAATACCAGTACCTACAGGGTTAAAAACAGTCAGATATCATGGTTAATACCAGTACCTACAGGGTTAGAAACAGTCAGATATCATGGTTAATACCAGTACCTACAGGGTTAAAAACAGTCAGATATCATGGTTAATACCAGTACCTACAAGGTTAGAAACAGTCAGATATCATGGTTAATACCAGTACCTACAAGGTTAGAAACAGTCAGATATCATGGTTAATACCAATACCTACAGGGTTAACAACAGTCAGATATCATGGTTAATACCAGTACCTACAGGGTTAGAAACAGTCAGATATCATGGTTAATACCAGTACCTACAGGGTTAAAAACAGTCAGATATCATGGTTAATACCAGTACCTACAAGGTTAGAAACAGTCAGATATCATGGTTAATACCAGTACCTACAGGGTTAAAAACAGTCAGATATAATGGTTAATACCAGTACCTACAGGCAGTGGCGGCTCCTGAAAAAATTCTCAGGGGGGGCAATTTTTCTGATGATTTAGGTGACCTACACACATTTTAAAAACGATATGTCCAGCAACAACATGAAGACAGGGGCAGCATATAAGTCAATACTGATATACACATTACTTGCTTCAAAAAGGCCTCATGGTTGAATTGGAAATATGTGCACCTGAGCATAATTCACAACAAGCAAGCAGGAGCTTTTAATAGAGGCTACTGAAAACATTGATGCAAGTTATTGGTAATAAGAAATTTTTATAGACTTCCATATTCTGCCCTCTTGTATAGATTTGTGAAAATGAACAGTGATATACATTTTGCCTGAAAACAGAATTTGAAAATAATTTATAGAAAAGGTAAACACAGCTATCTGTATGGCTTTGTAAAAATGAACAACCATATTCTGGCCAATTGTATAGATTTGTAAATATGAACAACCATATTCTGGCCAATTGTATAGATTTGTAAAAATGAACATGAACAGTTTTTTTTTTTTTTTTTTTACTTTTTTTAAAATGAAAAATAACTATTTTAAACAACATCAACTGTGAACTGATTTGGGCGTGTGTGTGTTAAAGAGACAGACAGGGAGGGACAAAGAGAGAGAGAGGCTACATTACTTGTACTGAAACTGTTCTCTTCTCTCTTTCAATGCAGCAAAGCGGTCAATGACTTTCTCATTGAAATCAGGCATGCTGAGGACTAGTTTACTAGTTACTTTTTTGATGCGAGAAGTAGCTTGCTGCATGATCAAATTCAGCTGATGCGCATAGCAATGCACGTAATGGGCATTCTTGAAATGCTCACGCACCTTTTGCTGCACACCAGCCTTCTCTCGCCTCATCACACTGGCTCCATCGAAAGCTTGCGCAATGAGTTTGACTTTCTCGTCGTCGGCAAAAAGACCGTTCAGTCTCTCCAAAAGCACACTGGCGATTGAGACTGAGGTTGATTCCGAGATGGGAAGGAACTCAAAAAAGCGCTCCTGCACTTTGTGGTTGCTATCTATGTACCTCAGCACAAGCACCAGCTGTGTCTGTGTAGAAACGTCCATGGTCTCGTCAGCTTGGATAGCTACGAAGTTCGCCGACTTCACCTCTTCCACAATATGTTCCCTCATGACCGCTAGCATACACTCCAGTAGCTCGTTTTGAATGGTCTTTGATGTGCCCTTGAAAACTTTAGCATTTTTAAGATGGTCATCAAACACCTCATCTAATTGTGCCACAAAGTTGACAAGTCCAAGAAAAATACCAGGGTTGGTGGAGCCCTCAGTTTCATCTTTGCCTCGCAAAGCTAGCCATCTTGACAGTAGTACGTGAATTGATTGACGCTGCTACCCGCTCATTTCTTAGTTATGTTCATGGTTACTTATGTTACGTATGACGAAAGCGCGTAAGTGCAAGCCCTCCCGGAACCCATAGAGATTGTATTGAAAGCTCTGATATTTGAAAAAAAAAAGATTTTACATGAGAGTCTACGAGAGACTTCTGGGGCGATTTTCAACCTGACTGAAATCGCACCAAAAGGGGCGGGGCCATTTGAAGCACGACTTTAGCCTGATTGGACATTTAGTGGCAGATCAGACGTCTAGATTAGAACACTGATAACTACTGTTGCCGTGATATAATTGATTAGAAAAAAAATCCCTTCCTTTTCCCGTTTGGCAGTGCGTCGCCCATATCGCCCTAATGAACACACCACCCCTGCCTACAGGGTTAAAAACAGTCAGATATCATGGTTAATACCAATATCTACAGGATTAAAAACCGTCAGATATCATGGTTAATTCCAGTACCTACAGGATTAAAAACAGTCAGATATCATGGTTAATTCCAGTACCTACAGGATTAAAAACAGTCAGATATCATGGTTAATACCAGTACCTATAGGGTTAAATACAGTCAGATATCATGGTTAATACCAGTACCTACAAGGTAAAAACCATCAGATTTCATGGTTAATACCAGTACCTACAAGGTTAAAAACAGTCAGATATCATGGTTAATACCAGTACCTACAGGGTTAAACAACATCAGATATCATGGTTAATACCAGTACCTACAGGGTTAAAAATAGTCAGATGTCACAGTTAGAACATCACAATCCTAAATATTATACAAAAACGTTTCAGCTCAAATTCAATTTTGTTGACTTCTGCCATCAATGTCAATAACCTATATAGATAAAGGTTGAATGAACTGAATATTGGATCCTTATTGTCACAGTAGTTATAATCTCTTACTCTGTGGTCAGTGTTGTTCCATCCACCCATTTCCAGGTCCCCTCTCTCTGTCTGTCAGTCAGACCAATCCAGACTCTCTTCTTGAGATTGAAGAGAAACTCCTGTTGTTGAGAAAGATAAATATATATACAGTGAGCTCCAAAAATATTGACACATTTTTGTTTGTTTTGGCTCTGTACTCCAGCAAATGATAAAATGACTATGAGGTTAAGGTGCAGGCTGACAGCTTTCAGTATTTTCATCCACATCAGGTGAACCATTTAGAAATGAAAGCCCTTTGTTTACATAGTCCCCACATTTTAGTGGACCAAAAGTATTGTGACAAATTCAATTATATGTGTATTAAAGTAGTCAAAGTTTAGTATTTGGTCCCATATTCTTAGCACGCAATGACCACATCAAGCTTTTGACTCTACAAACTTGTTGGATGCATTTGCTGTTTGTTTTGGTTGTTTTTCAGAATATTTTGTGACTAATTGAAATTAATGGTAAATAATGTATTGTGTCATTCTGGAGTCACTTTTATTGTAAATAAGAGTAGAATATGTTTCTAAACACTTAATGATTACGGAAAGTGCTGAATGAACTGTGAATAATGATGAGTGAGAAAGGTAAAGATGAACAAATATCATACCCCCAAGACACGCTAACCTCTCCTGTTACTGTAATGGTGAGAGGTTAGCGAATCTTGGGGGTGTGATATATGTGAGTCTGTAACTTAAGTAGACATATGTGAATTTGTCCCAATAAAATGGGGGGACTAGGTACAAAAAGTACTTTTATTTCTAAACGGTTCACCCGATATTTGTTGAAATTACCCTAAAATGAAAGCTGTCAGTCAATCCCCACAGCATGATGCTGCCACCACCATGCTTCACCGTTGGGATGGTGCCAGGTTTCCTCCAGACGTGACACTTGGCATTCAGGTCAAGGAGTTCAATCTTGGTTTCATCAGACCAGAGAGTCTTGTTTCTCATGATCTGAGCATCCTTTAGGTGCCTTTTGGCAAACTCCAAGCGGGCTGTCATGTGCCTTTTACTGAGGAGTGGCTTCCGTCTGGCCACTCTACCATAAAGGCCTGGTTGGTGGAGTGCTGCAGAGAAGGTTGTCCTTCAGGAAGGTTATCCCATCTCCACAGAGGAACTCTGGAGTTTTGTCAGAGTGACCATCGGGTTCTTGGTCACCTCCATGACCAAGGCCCTTCTCCCCCTATTGCTAAGTTTGGACGGGCTGCCAGCTCTAGGAAGAGTCTTGGTGGTTCCAAACTTCTTCCATTTAAGAATGATGGAGGCCACTTTGTTCTTGGGGACCTTCAATGCTGTAGAAATCTTTTTGGTACACTTCCCCAGATCTTTGCCTCGACACAATCCTGTCTCGGAGCTCAGCGGACAATTCCTTCGACCTCAAGGAACTTAGTTACACAGATAACAACACTCCCCACTGGTTGAAATAACGTTGTTTCGACATCATTTCAATGAAATGATATTGAACCAACGTGGAATAGACATTGAATTGACATCTGTACCAAGTGGGTTATCTGCATTTGGGACCTTGTTGTGAAAGTCTGATATAGTGTAATGATTAGATAACAATACACTCACAGACTAGTCTCAGGGAGATGTTGAGAGTGACTTGTAGAACACACAGCATCCCAAAGCTCACAGCACCCATCCTGTAGAGTCTTCTCCCTGAATCCTCAGGACCTGAGGAGATACACACTGATGTAAGAACACACACCCCCACACACACAGGTGTGCACATGCACGCACACAAACACACATACCCACACACAATTACATGCACGTTCACACACACAAACACACACACACATGTATGAGAGGGTGTGGGTGTGACATCATCAGCCACAATAGGAGCCAATCCATTCTTAATGATGATGTGACGACCCTCCCACTCTGTCTGCCGTATTCTCTCTCTTTGCTCTTGTTTCCTTATTAGGATGCCGGTGGGCGGAGTTGGGAGGGTCGTCAGCTACATGGGAAACACCTGGGCCCGGGTGTGTCCCAGGATAAATGGACCTCTTCCACATTCATTGGGGGAACTCTCTCCATGCAGACACCTTTATTGATTTTTGTTGTGGTATTTTTGTGGCTTTTTGGTTGTTTGCTTTGGCACCTTTCAACACCTTGCATTATTATGCACTCACTTACATTACTGATTACACACACCATTGTTAATTGTACTTAGTTTACTTTAGTTAATAAATATATATTTTGGTATTCCTTGTCTCCACGTTGTCTCCCTTTTGTTACGAACTTTGAGCCGGTTCATGACGATGATAACTTATAAATGCCTCATGAGCTTAGTTAGTCCAACAGTCGTACCCCATCAGAACCCAAAATATAAGCTTTTTTACTCCATTGTTTGTAAACAATGATATTGTAAACAAACTGTATGTATAGCCTCAAAACATGGTTAAAAGTATCATGTTGATCTGATGGATGATCAGTTGATGCATCCATAGCTCTGTCTATGAATTTGAGAGTGGTTACATTTCTCCAGCCCCATTCCTCAGCCTTTTACCAAATCAGTGGCTGGTTGACTGCTTTGTTTAGGTTGAACAGCAGATTGCCTCTTTAATAACTCTAAATACACTTAAAGCGTACATCTATTTGCATAATTGACTTGCTATCAGTTAGCATTTTTCAGTGTTTTAGTGCTCCTAATCTCACCTTGTTACCTGTATAAAAAACACCTGTCCACAGAAGCAATCAATCAATCAGATTCCAAACTCTACACCATGGCCAAGACCAAAGAGCTCTCCAAGGATGTCAGGGACAAGATTGTAGACCTTTGTCAGTGGGCAAATGTACAAATTCAGCAGTATATAAACTTCAACTTTTATGATATAAAGTCACTGTATATAATCTGTTCAGTTTCTGAATTAGTTCAAATTAGGTGAAGGTTAGGGTCAAGGTAAGGGTCAGTTTTAGGTGTTGTCTATAATCTTCTTGTCAATGGGATGCTGGTCAGAAAGGTCCCTCATGTTGGGTATAATACCTACTTTTATAAGTGTTTGTCTCCCCCTACTGGCTGTTTTCTACAAGCTCAGTTTCTTCCTTCTATTACTGTAACCTTACATTTACATTTACGTCATTTAGCAGACGCTCTTATCCAGAGCGACTTACAGTTAGTGAGTGCATACATTTTTTTCATATTGGCCCCCCGTGGGAATCGAACCCACAACCCTGACATTGCAAACACCATGCTCTACCAATGATCTCTAGTGGCACAGCTAGCACTGCGATGCCTTAGACCACTGCGCCACTCGGGAGACTAGAGCCATAGAGATAGATAGAGGACTCCTCTTTATATCTGTCCCATTATAGTGTCTGTGACAGTACGGGCAGCGCCATGGAGGCTACAACCCCATAGGAAAACCCACCCAGTTGACTACTTTGACTACTTTAAAATGGTGGAAGGATGGAGGAAGCCCAGGTTTTCTTCTCAGTGGAGAGGAAGTAGAAACTGGAATCAAAGTATCTCCATTCATCTTGACAATACTGCTCTGTTGAAGAGCAAAGGTGAACACATTGAGAAATGTAGCCAGTATCTTTATACTCACAAACCCATTGATATATAATTATATAGTCAAGTGTTTGTGTAAGTGTGTTTGTGTGCATGTGCGTGCATGTGTGTGTGCAATCTGCCTGAGGCCCAGTGATTGCGTTTTATCACAGAGGTGCTTCAATCTCTGTGATAGAGAGCTTTCTTAGTTACTGTATGATTACCTTTCTAACTGACTCTGTATGATTATCTTTCTAACTGACTCCTAATTGAAATATCTACTGTATGATTACCTTTCTAACTGACTCCTAATGGTAATATCTACTGTATGATTACCTTTCTAACTGACTCCTAATGGTAATATCTACTGTATGATTATCTTTCTAACTGACTCCTAATGGTAATATCTACTGTATGATTACCTTTCTAACTGACTCCTCATGGTAATATCTACTGTATGATTCTAACTGTACTGACAAGTAGTTGAGAAGTTGGTCTAATGTGCTTCTCCACCAGGTACCTTTTATCTCTGTCTGTGGTCCACTACAGTTGATAGAACGTTTTAAGGGTCCAATCAACTTGTAGCAGGAAGTTATACTCTGTAAGGTTATACTGTTAGTGGCATCGTTCATTAGGAAGTCATGTGATGGCTTGCGCTCAATGTCCATATAGGCATCAGTGTGAAGAGTTATTGAGAAGTGTGTGTGGGAAATGTGACCTAAGTGTCTAAGTGCACACTTCAAGTGCACACTTCAGGAGAAGGAAGGATAGAGAAGAGGGATGCAGTCCTAGTGACTGAGTTGACTACTTTCCACACTCAGAGAGCCTCTTCTCCAGCTCTACCTTCTCATTGGTCAGAACACTGACCCTGACCCTCTCCCCCTCAATAACTGGTCTCTCTCCCTCAGTAACTGGTCTCTCTCCCTCAGTAACTGGTCTCTGTCCCTCAGTAACTGGTCTCTCCCCCTCAGTAACTGGTCTCTCCCCCTCAATAACTGGTCTCTCTCCCTCAGTAACTGGTCTCTCTCCCTCAGTAACTGGTCTCTGTCCCTCAGTAACTGGTCTCTCTCCCTCAGTAACTGGTCTCTGTCCCTCAGTAACTGGTCTCTCTCCATCAGTAACTGGTCTCTGTCCCTCAGTAACTGGTCTCTCTCCCTCAGTAACTGGTCTCTGTCCCTCAGTAACTCGTCTCTCTCCCTCAGTAACTGGTCTCTGTCCCTCAGTAACTGGTCTCTCTCCCTCAGTAACTGGTCTCTCTCCCTCAGTAACTGGTCTCTCTCCCTCAGTAACTGGTCTCTCTCCCTCAGTAACTGGTCTCTGTCCCTCAGTAACTGGTCTCTCTCCCTCAGTAACTGGTCTCTCTCCCTCAGTAACTGGTCTCTCTCCCTCAGTAACTGGTCTCTCTCCCTCAGTAACTGGTCTCTCTCCCTCAGTAACTGGTCTCTGTCCCTCAGTAACTGGTCTCTCTCCCTCAGTAACTGGTCTCTGTCCCTCAGTAACTGGTCTCTCTCCGTCAGTAACTGGTCTCTGTCCCTCAGTAACTGGTCTCTCTCCCTCAGTAACTGGTCTCTGTCACTCAGTAACTGGTCTCTCTCTCTCAGTAACTGGTCTCTCTCCCTCAGTAACTGGTCTCTGTCCCTCAGTAACTGGTCTATCTCCCTCAGTAACTGGTCTCTGTCACTCAGTAACTGGTCTCTCTCTCTCAGTAACTGGTCTCTCTCCCTCAGTAACTGGTCTCTCTCCCTCAGTAACTGGTCTTTCTCTCTCTCTCTCTCTCTCTCTCTCTCTCTCTCTCTCTCTCTCTCTCTCTCTCTCTCTCTCTCTCTCTCTCTCTCTTCTCTCTCTCGCTCTCTCTCTCTCTCTCTCTCTCTCTCTCTCTCTCTCTCTCTCTCTCTCTCGCTCTCTTTATTTGGTCGGCTAGCAGTGATGTTGATGGTTGGATACAGTACTGAATGAAAGTAACCTTCCAAAAACATTCAAATAGAAAGAAAGATGTCATGGAAGAGAATGAACAGGGGATGGAGAGGACGTTATATACAACTGTCTGGTCTACAAGCTTGCGTCCCTAAGGACACCCTATTTCCCTATGTAGTGCACTATATAGAGAATATGGTGCAATTTGGGATACATATCAAGTCTCCTTCTTATTGGTGGATAGAGCCTTGAAACATCCTGTCACTTGCTGTGGGCCACAGACAGAGAACAGAGAGGGAGCGGGTGGAGACCCCATTAGACACCATGCATGAGTGTGTGGGTATGTAGCAGACAGGTCCACTGGTGCATGGTGCATTGTGTTACCATTGGTCACCTACACGTTGGCCCTTGTACAGTGAAGATTGGGAGTCACTCTCACCTTTCATTAGCATTATTTTGTTTGTGTGTGTGTTTGTGTGTGCCCTCTCAGTACTGTTCTGCACTCTGTGTGTGTCCAGGTCACACTGTTCTCTTAATGTTCTTCTTCCTCCTCTATGTCTTTCTGACACTAAGGCACTATCTCAATTAGTCTTTCCTAGATTCCTCTCCGATCTCCTATCCTCCTCTCCTCCTCTCCTCCTATCTCCTCTCCTCCTATCTCCTCTCCTCCTCTCCTCCTCCCCTCCTCTCCTCCTATCTCCTCTCCTCCTATCTCCTCTCCTCCTTTCAACCCTATTAGAGAAGGTCCATGGTCCCTCCCCTAGGAATGTATTCTCCGATGTGATTTGAGACAGAGTCTGTAATACCACTATTTCACCTCTATTGTGAGTTCATCTCTCACTTTAACCACTAGGTGGAATCATCACAACCATTCAGGACCTTATCCAACTATTAACATAATAACTGCGAGAGAGACTTTCACTTTCACTCTTTGTCTTTTTGTCTTTGTTTAATGATACATTCTCATTTCATTAAAAACTCACCCCCCCCCCCCCCCCCCCCCTAACAAAAAACCAAATATCCCCTGTACTGCATACTCACCTAACCCTCTACCCCAACATAACACCACACATCACAATAACCAAAACCTCACCACTTCTACAATCGTATATCCAACCCATCTTCCCCAGCTATACAGACAGCCCCCCCCCCCTCCTTATTTGAATACCTGTACACCATTATAAACGTCCCAACAGTAAACTCCACCCCCAACCTCTCACACAGACATTCCAACAGAGACATTAATGGCATTAACCTGGCGCACACAGAAAACACATGAATCACAGTTTCACTCATGACACAAAAGGACACCCCTGTCCAACTCCCAGTTCAACCCGTGCCCCCAGCTGTTAGTTGCCAGGGCTCCATGTAGAACCCTCCACTGGAGGTCCCCTGACCTCTTTGGTACTGGGAGTTTGTAGAGCCCCCTCCATCTAAAACCCATCATACTCTCCGCCACACATACCCCCTGCCACTGATGTGCCTTCACTCCTGTTATGTTCCTTAGCTTAACGCAGAGGTTGTAGAGGGCTTTACCTCCAAACCCCTCAAACTCCCCAAGGCTCGGAGTGTTAAAAAAGGTCCTCCAGACCCGCTTGCCAGTCCCCAGTCTCTGCCGTCACCTGCAGTGGCCGAAACATTGGTGGCCCCTCCCCCTTTTGCCCCTCAAACACCCCTCTTACCGGCTCAGACAGTGCCTCCTGGACTTCCCCCAGGAATCTCTCCAGCAGCCTAAGAGATGTTAGTCCTGTTTGTTCTGCTAGGACTTCCAGGGTTTTCCACCCCTCCTCTCCCAGCAGTCGCAGGTCACCCAGCTTTAGTAATCCCGCTGCCATCAGTCGCTTCTGCAGGGTGGCCGACTGAACCGATCTCAAAAGGATGGCGGGGTTTGGAAGATAGGCTCCTCCCACACCCACCGACCAGGCTCCACACCCCCTTCTCGTGTGGGCCTTAGCAGCTGCCAGGCCCTCAGCACCGCAGAGTAAAAATCAGAGAGACCTGCTGTACTCAGCCCCTCCAGCCTCATGAGGAATAGCTGCTGGTCCAACCCTAATCCGCCAGCTCTCCTGAGAAACGCGCATGCTGGCTCCCTCCATCCGACATCAGTATTGTACAGCAGTCTCTGAGCCGCCTTTAGTCGGAATGCAGCCACCCTGCTCTCCAGTTCCACCAGGCCCTGTCCTCCTTCGTTTACAACACTGCCGCCCTCAGCCAGTGATTGCCTGACCAGAAAAAATCCACCAGCTTGCGTTGCAGGTCAGCGAGCAGACCGGCGGGGGGGTTGAGGACAGCCAGTTTATGCCACAGGGAAGATGCCACCAGGTTGTTGATTATCAGCATCCTCCCTCTATATGACACTTTGGACAGGAGCCACCTCCACCTGGCCAGTCTTGACACCACTGCCTCTGACAGCCCCTCCAAGTTCTTCGTGACCCACCTCTCCGAGCCCAGGTACACCCCCAAAATGTTAAGCCTTCACAACCCCACTGCAAACCACTTGGAAGCAGAGGGGGGGCCCTATCCCCCCATGCCACACATAACAGAGCTTTGCTCTTGCCCCAGTTCACCTTAGCTGACGAAGCTCCCTCGTACACCTTCAGACTAGTCTCTAGTGACTGCATAGCCTGCCCATCCCTGACCATCACAGAAATGTAATCTGCATACGCTGACATTGCTATGCCTGTCAACACACCCATGCCTGTCCAGCACACTCCCTGCAGTCACCTGCGTAGCAGTTCCAAAAAAGGCTTGATGGCTAGTGTATATAACTGCCCTGATAGATGGCATACTTGTCTAATGCCCCGCCTCACCCAGACTGGCCTACTGAGCCCCTCTCCCACCTTGACCATACATGACACCCCAGCATACAACATCTTCACACAGGTCAGAAACCTTTCCCCAAACCCAAACTCAGACATGACATTAAACAGACACTCATGGTCCACTCTATCAAAAGCCTTCTCTTGATCTAAAGAGACCAGTCCGAAGTTCACGTTAGAACCTCTCGACAAGTCCAACATGTCCCTGATTAAGAACAAGTTTCTGTGATTGAGCATCACGGTACACAATGTGTCTGGTCCTTGTGTACTTTAGTGTCCAAATGGGACTTCAGTCTGTTAGCGAGGACCTTGACAAATATCTTGTAGTCCGTACACATCAATGCCACAGAGTCAGAGCCACCCGACGGCAGCTCATCGGCAACTCTCCTACCCCGACGTACTCATGCAACACGCAAAAGTCCAGTCCAATTATTCCCCAGAATTTTTTATAAAACTCCACTGGGAGTCCATCAACCCCCGGTGCACGGCCGGGGAAATCTGGGTTACGGCCTGTGCCAGTTCATGGGAAAACAGGGGAATGTCCATTTCATCCCTCTGTGCCAGAGAGAGCTTAGGGAGTTCTGCAAACAAAACGTGAGCACCCATAGGATCACACAGTTCTGCCCTATACAACTCAGTATAAAACCACTGTCCGCTCCCGCATCTCCCAACCACAGAGGTCATTCGACAGCCGTAGACAATGCATACCCTTGGCTTCACCGCTCTGTCTTTCCAAACCAAAGAAGAAGGAGATGGGAGCATCCATCTCCTTGAGCATGGAGAACCTAGCTCTTACAAGTGCTCCCTTTGCTTTAACCTGGAAAAAACTGCCCAGGTCCCTACGTAGTTCAGCTAAATTAGCCTGGAGGCCTATATTGCCTTGCCCCACCAGCTCTACCTCCATCTCACTACTACTACACTCGAGTTCCCCCAATGCTCTCCTAGCTTCTGAGGATGAGAGAGCTGTATACTGTTGACAAAAAAACAGAATTTGGACTTTTACCACATCCCAACATTGACTCAGAGACTCATACTCCTCTCTTCACTGCCCCCCACCTTCCCAAAACATTCTAGAAACCTGAGCAAAATGAGGAGAAATTGCCACCAACACACTGCTTACAAATATTCCACTAGCAATGAGCTTACCCAACAAATTTGCTCTTTTCATAAACACAACCACAGCTTTGTTCATTTTTGATGCGGAATGTATAAATTCAGCTCCTACCTGTTTTCCGACCGCAAGCAGAACCTCCTCCACCTTAACTCCATTCTCAGGAACAACCTGAATCCATGCCGTAACAACAGCGTCTCCTCCACGCTAGGCTTCGGAGCCATCACGCACACCACACCGTTCAAACCCCAGGAAACTAAACCTTTGTCCTCTTCCTCCCTAACTTTGAAAATAATAAACAGTGGGTACCGCTAAAACAAACAGTGTGTTAACCCTACACCATAGAAAATGAAAATTGAAAGAAAAGACCAAGGAAATAATGAAGAAGAGAAGTCTGTTACTGTGGGTTATTGTTACACCACTTTCCCACAGATCCAGTTATGATTTTTGCCACAATTGTCATCATTCCATGTTTTTACAGCGTCATCTTGTCCATAGTATATCTCAACACAGTCCTCTTGGCCTTTATTATCAGGCTGTCCTGCCCCCCAGTACCTAAACAACACAGAGAACCAGACAGTCAGACACTGTGGTACAAACATCCTCCTCAATTATAGACATAGTCCTATGTTTTCTCAGCTTTAAAGCCACAATCTGTAAGATGAGCATACCATTATCAAGAGTGACCATCAACACACTTAATATTTCACTCTTTAAATTACATTTTCAGATGTAAATATTACCTGGTTTATATAATACATCTATAGTTCTCATTGAATGACATTCGAGTCGAAACATACATTTTTATGAACATGATTGGAAGCAATATATCATTGTTGTTTTTTTAATCTCCATATCACAAGGCAAAATGGTCAAATCTCTCACCCTTTGGTCAATGATGTGCCGTCCACCCACTTCCAGGTCCCCTCAGAAACAGAGTCAGTCAGACCAATCCAGGCTCTCAGTTGGAGGTTGAAGAGAAATGTCTGTTT
This sequence comes from Coregonus lavaretus, assembly GCF_964263955.1. Taxonomy (NCBI): domain Eukaryota; kingdom Metazoa; phylum Chordata; class Actinopteri; order Salmoniformes; family Salmonidae; genus Coregonus; species Coregonus lavaretus. The sequence continues at coordinate 24,076 of NW_028165163.1, forward strand.
TTGAGAAAGATAAAAAACGGTCACTTGTAATATATTTATAAGATACTGCCCACATATTAGTGTACTGATGAAAATTATACTTGCTCCACTTCTCTCTCTCTCTCTCTCTCTCTCTCTCTCTCTCTCTCTCTCTCTCTCTCTCTCTCTCTCTCTCTCTCTTTCTCTCTCTCTCTCTCTCTCTCTCTCCCACCTGTTCCTCAGTGCTCTTTATGATCACCAGGTCTGCTCCTCTTTCCAGACAGTCCTGTCTGCTCTCCTCCCAGGTTTTCTTTTCAGTAGAGAGGAAGTACAAACTGGAGTCAAAGTATCTCCATCCCCACTGATAATGCTGCTCTGTTGAAGAGCAAATGTGAACACATTGAAAAACTTAGCCAGTATCTCTATATTCATAAAACCATTGATATATAATTACTGTTGATTTTACTTCTAATTTATCTAAGTTTATATCTCACCTATCACAAAAAGCTTTGCCTGACTATGGCCTTTCTCTTCAGTCAGGTTGTTGTATCTGGTCTGTAGCTGGTCTCTCTCTTCAGTTGCGTTGATCTTGTAAAGGGAAAAACGCTGGAACAAGTTGTTCCTTTTATCCTCAGAATCTTTGATGACTCTGTTATCTATAAAGTATAAACGCATAGTTACTAGCTAAAACACCAGGTAAATAGGCCTAGTAACCAGCACTTCTTACAACTAGGTGATAAGCAATGAACTTGGACAAAAACTCACAGTGGACAGACAGGCCTATGATCCCAGCCAGTAGAACACACAGCAGCCGCAGACACACTGCAGCAACTAGGAAGGGTCTCTTCCCTGAGCTATCAGGCTCTGTGGACACATACAAGAGACGTTTACGTTTGTGTGTGTGTTACCTGATGCTGGTCTCCTGGTCCATTGTTAGGAGCAGTGTCTGCTGTCTCTTCTCTCTTGGTTCTGGTCTCACCGTCTCTCAGGGTGTCTACACTTACGTAGATATCCACAATACTCTCCTCCATCTCATATCTGTTAAACTTGACCTTCTTGTTCATATCTGTCTCAGCATAGATTACCTTTGACATCTTTAACAATGCCTGGGTCTTTCTTTCTATATAGGTCAACTATACATTAAGTCTCTGCTTCTAGAATTAATGTGGTGCTCTTCCAACATGGCCGCCAGGAGGCGTCGTATGTCAACTGCAAGCCCTCTATACGTAAAATCTCTGCTTCTAGTGATATCTCTGTCTCAAAGTCATCTGTTTGTCTCTGTCTGTGTGACTGCTGTAGGTGTTAACTCTAAGGAAGTATCAACATAATGACACAGGTAGTTGTGGCTATGCTAATACAAAAAATAGAACAAGTTTGAGTACTTGTGTGCATGAATGCTTGTGAGAGATTATTACAGTGGTTATTATTAAACCATTTTCTGTGGCACAATATAAATCATTTCATGTCTCTACATGGTCATCTTATCCAGAGTTTATCTCAACACAGTCCTCCTGCCCAGGGAATGAGACTTACTATTTGTGATGATGGACAGGACACTATCATACCAGGAAGATATAGATAAAAGAGTGGAAGTGGAGAACAAAGTCTAGCTGTTAACATATATTACATATCATATGTAACAGCCCCAAGATAATTCAGGGGGTTTCCAGAAGTCCCCCTTCCTTTCACCTTTCTGCTGATTTGGACCCTCTGTTTACTTTGAAATGTACATCAACATGTTCAGGAGGTCCAGGACTACAAACATGGGTCATTATAATGTCCATACAATAGATTTGACACTACAAACTGCTCCAAGTGGATATTGAGGGGGGGTCGGCTTAACCAGTGAAGATGAGATGACAACAGTAACCACCAGGGCTCTCCTCTACTTTTACAGATAAGTAATTTAGCAGACGCTCTTATGCAGAGCGACTTACCGGAGCAATTAGGGTTAAGTGCCTTGCTCAAGGGCACATCAACAGATTTTTCACTAAGTCGACTCAGGAATTCAATCCAGCAACCTTTCGGTTACTGGACCATCGATCTTAACCGATAAACTACCTGCCGCCCTCTCTCTTAATTAACTTGATTGGTCGAGGAGATTTTGAGTGACAGCTGGTTGAAAATCTGAAGATATATCCACTTCACTTCCCTCTTTTGGGACCCATATAGGGGAACAACAGTCCAATATGAGCATTTTATATTGTGCTTCTATGTAACTTGACAACAAAGACTGACTGTCAAGATTGTTAGGAGAACACACAGCAGCCCCAAACACACTGCAGCAACTCCAGAGGGTCTCTTCCACCACTGAACATGAATCACAAATTATTAAAGATCTTTGGTAATGTGTTTTACTGCATAATCCAGGATTGGGACAAATAAAGCTATAGTACTACAGGGTAATCTCACCTATTTAATATATTGTGTGTAATGTGTGTGTGTGTGTGTGTGTGTGTGTGTGTGTGTGTGTGTGTGTGTGTGTGTGTGTGTGTGTGTGTGTGTGTGTGTGTGCAATCTTACCTGAAGCAACAACTCCATCTCTTGGACTGGGCTTGAAGGCTCTTACGTTGGCATATAATTGGCCATCAATGTCTGTGTTCTTCATTGCATCAGGCTTATCGTCTTCAAATCCATCTGGGATTTCATAGACTCCTTCTGACATCTTAACACCCTTGTGCTCAAATACAGTAACTTCTACTTCTAACCTCAGCTCTAATGTACGTCTGTACCTGTGTCTTCTCCCTGCACTGTCCTTTGTCTGTGTGACTTTGTGAAGTGAAACTCTTTATCAGTCAACCACAGTGAAGGGGAAATTGTGAAATTAACACAACAATGGCCACCACGTGACTCCCACTAGCCTTAGTTTGATAATATAATAAATGATATGACTCTATACGATGCTATAGGATGTATGTGTGAATTCACAAGGTCCCATTTTGGATGTATTAAAATAAATTGGGATCTTGTTCATTCACATATACACTACATATATCCTGACTGACTTCACAGCCCCCCCAGCCTTCAAATAGAGAGAACATTATGGCTCTCACTCTGTGACCGGTGGTATAAGGGGAAGTTGCCCCTAGACGCTGATCTTAGGTCAGTTTAGCATTTCCTACACAAATGGTTAAAGTTAGGATTGGGGGAGGGAAACCTGATCCTAGATCTGAGGCTAGGGGAAACTTCACCCGTCGGAGCTTCATTGGCCACCGATGACCATATAGGGATATTTTTTCTATCTATGCTGACCGTGAAGAGTTACTCAGAATTAAACTCTGTCAGTCAACATGGCTAGGAGTGGCATTTCACCAAAAGCAGAAGTTGTGACAATATCTCCATAGTTTCAGTTTGACAGATTTAAGAGACTAGAATGAAGAATAAAAACCATTCACATGTTTTATGACAACAAGTTCATATTTCCACCCTGAGTTTTAGTACAACATTACATTTACATACCGGTTACGTCTAATGACACAACTCTCTTTGCACTGATTCCACTGTTCCACATGACATCTACCTATATTAACTATTATACAACTCTATAGCTCTACTCTATTACACAGGAGGAGAGAAAGCATCACACAGATCCTTAGATACAGGGACAGAATCAAAGGTGGCCCTCCAGTGGACATAATACTAACTACAGGTACAGATGTAGTGTTGGTGACAGAGACCTGGGTGGATGTAGTACTAACTACAGGTACAGATGTAGTGTTGGTGATGGAGACCTGGGTGGATGTAGTACTAACTACAGGTACAGCTGTAGTGTTGGTGACAGAGACCTGGGTGGATGCAGTACTAACTACAGGTACAGCTGTAGTGTTGGTGACAGAGACCTGGGTGGATGTAGTACTAACTACAGGTACAGCTGTAGTGTTGGTGACAGAGACCTGGGTGGATGTAGTACTAACTACAGGTACTGCTGTAGTGTTGGTGACAGAGACCTGGGTGGATGTAGTACTAACTACAGGTACAGCTGTAGTGTTGGTGACAGAGACCTGGGTGGATGTAGTACTAACTACAGGTACAGCTGTAGTGTTGGTGACAGAGACCTGGGTGGATGTAGTACTAACTACAGGTACAGCTGTAGTGTTGGTGACAGAGACTTGGGCCCAGTTTCCCAAAAGCAAAACCGGGCCATGTGCTGTAGAGCTCACAACCACCCCCATAGAGTCCTTCACTGAATCCAGACACACACCCACGTTGCCTGCCCTGTCCACTACCACCAGTTCTACCTTCTTTGAATAGCAGGGGGCGCTGCAGGCCACCCGGGTCACATTCTCGGCCCTGGGGCCCACCGCCGTAGAAGTGTTGAGGGTCCCGTTGCCCTGGCATAGGGTGACGATGCCCTTCCCGTTGACACCGTCGGTGAGGTCGGCAGAGAGCTGCCAGTTTGAGGAGCTGCATGCTACCAGGCAGTCGGAGGACACCACTGAGGTATAATAAGAACTGGAGACTGTATCCAAGATGTCCGCCTGTTGTTTTCAAGGTAATCACATTCGCATACGCCGATTCATGGACGTCTATATCCGGGTTGCATCCGGTTTACAGCCCAACATCACATGCGCACTATAATAATAATAATATAATAAAAAATAATATGCCATTTAGCAGACGCTTTTATCCAAAGCGACTTACAGTCATGCGTGCATACATTTTTGTGTATGGGTGGTCCCGGGGATCGAACCCACTACCTTGGCGTTACAAGCGCCGTGCTCTACCAGCTGAGCTACAGAGGACCACAGTTCTCAGTGCACACAGGGAGCATCGCGAGTAGTGACGACGTCATTGCGTCATCTAAAAACATGGCAGACATTGGATGAAAAATTGGCCTCAGCGGCAATTATTTGAATAATTCAATGGATGTTTTGTGCACAAAGTTGATGACTAAAGTGTCTTATTAGGAATTGTGTCTTTCTGGGCCGAGTGTCTGTTAAACTGCAGTACCGAAACAAAACTGTAGGAGCAATCGAAACCGTGCTTCTAGACCGGAACCCTGGTCTCTTGGAGGAGATGCCTGGTAGCCCGCACTGGGGTAAAATCTGTCACCTGGAGGGAGGGAGGGAGGGAGGGAGGGAGGGAGGGAGGGAAGGAAGGAAAAGAGGGGGAAAAGGGAGAGGGGATAGATAGAGAGAGAGCGAGAGAGCTTAGTCAGACAACTGATGTAGCTGATAACAACTGGTAACTTACAGCAACCAATTCCCTTCAAATCAGTGGCTGTGAGGGAGAGATGATATGAGAAAAGGAGGCCATTTTAGAGTTTAGAAACAAGACCCTTACCTTGCTGACAACGGAGAGACGCAGGAATGCGTTGTTCAAGTATGCAGCTCCAGCGGCCTCGGCCTCGATGGTCAGGGTGGCGTCCGTTCCTGACTGGGTGCTGGCGGGCGTCAGGAGGCTCACCGTACCGTTGGCCGCGCAGCCCCCAGTCACCATGGAGATGATGGCAGGGAAGGAGGAAGTGAAGCTGTGATCGTTGTTGGCTCGGACGGTAAAGGTTGCTGCGGTTCAGTTGGCCGTTTCCATGGTGAAGGGGACGGAAATGGTAGAAATCTATGTCTGCATCTTAATCAGAAGTTTTAAAGGGGAACTTTACATATGTTTGTGTGTGCATGTGTCCGTGTGTGTGTACGTGTTAAAGTTAAAGATGCACAAATATCATACCACCCCAAAAATGCTAACCTCCCATGTAATTGTATTGGTTAGTCTTGGGGGTATGATATTTGTGAGTCTGTAACTTTCTTACTCATCATTATTCACAATTCATTCAGGACTATCTGTAATCATGGTAGCATCCACATTTATGTAGAAGTGTTTAGAAACATATTATATACTTATTTCCAATAAAAGTGACTCCAAAATGACACAATTTATTATTTACCATTCATTTCTATTTGGCACAAAATAATCTGAAACACAACCAAAACAAACAGCAAATGCATCCAACAATTTTGTAGAGTCACATGATCTAATCATTGCGTGCTAGTAATATGGGACCAAATACTAAACTTTTGACTACTTTAATATATATAAGTGAATTTGTCCCAATACTTTTGGTCCCCTAAAATGGGGGGACTATGTACAAAAAGGGCTTTCATTTCTAAACGGTTCACCGGATGTGGATGGAAATACCCTAAAATGAAAGCTAACAGTCTGCACTTTAACCTCATAGTCATTGTATCATTTCAAATCCAAAGTGCTGTACTACAGATTAAAAATAAATAAAAAATGTAAGCTCACTGTTTGATCATATCTACCCCACCGCACACCCATTCAGTGGGGAAAAAAAGTATTTAGTCAGCCACCAATTGTGCAAGTTCTCCCACTTAAAAAGATGAGAGAGGCCTGTAATTTTCATCATAGGTACACGTCAACTATGACAGACAAAATGAGAGAAAACAATCCAGAAAATCACACTGTAGGATTCTTAATTAATTTATTTGCAAATTATGGAGGAAAATAAGTATTTGGTCAATAACAAAAGTTTCTCAATACTTTGTTATATACCCTTTGTTGGCAATGACACAGGTCAAACGTTTTCTGTAAGTCTTCACAAGGTTTTCACACACTGTTGCTGGTATTTTGGCCCATTCCTCCATGCAGATCTCCTCTAGAGCAGTGATGTTTTGGGGCTGTCGCTGGGCAACACGGACTTTCAACTCCCTCCAAAGATGTTCTATGGGGTTGAGATCTGGAGACTGGCTAGGCCACTCCAGGACCTTGAAATGCTTCTTACGAAGCCACTCCTTCGTTGCCGGGCGGTGTGTTTGGGATCATTGTCATGCTGAAAGACCCAGCCACGTTTCATCTTCAATGCCCTTGCTGATGGAAGGAGGTTTTCACTCAAAATCTCACGATACATGGCCCCATTCATTCTTTCCTTTACACGGATCAGTTGTCCTGGTCCCTTTGCAGAAAAACAGCCCCAAAGCATGATGTTTCCACCCCCATGCTTCACAGTAGCTATGGTGTTCTTTGGATGCAACTCAGCATTCTTTGTCCTCCAAACACGACGAGTTGAGTTTTTACCAAAAAGTTATATTTTGGTTTCATCGGACCATATGACATTCTCCCAATCCTCTTCTGGATCATCCAAATGCACTCTAGCAAACTTCAAACGGGCCTGGATATGTACTGGCTTAAGCAGGGGGACACGTCTGGCACTGCAGGATTTGAGTCCCTGGCGGTGTAGTGTGTTACTGATGGTAGGCTTTGTTACTTTGGTCCCAGCTCTCTGCAGGTCATTCACTAGGTCCCCCCGTGTGGTTCTGGGATTTTTGTTCACCGTTCTTGTGATCATTTTGACCCCACGGGGTGAGATCTTGCGTGGAGCCCCAGATCGAGGGAGATTATCAGTGGTCTTGTATGTCTTCCATTTCCTAATAATTGCTCCCACAGTTGATTTCTTCAAACCAAGCTGCTTACCTATTGGAGATTCAGTCTTCCCAGCCTGGTGCAGGTCTACAATTTTGTTTCTGGTGTCCTTTGACAGCTCTTTGGTCTTGGCCATAGTGGAGTTTGGAGTGTGACTGTTTGAGGTTGTGGACAGGTGTCTTTTATACTGATAACAAGTTCAAACAGGTGCCATCAATACAGGTAACGAGTGGAGGACAGAGGAGCTTCTTAAAGAAGTTGTTACAGGTCTGTGAGAGCCAGAAATCTTGCTTGTTTGTAGGTGACCAAATACTTATTTTCCACCATAATTTGCAAATAAATTCATTAAGAATCCTACAGTGTGATTTTCTGGATTGTTTTCTCTCATTTTGTCTGTCATAGTTGATGTGTACCTATGATGAAAATTACAGGCCTCTCTCATCTTTTTAAGTGGGAGAACTTGCACAATTGGTGGCTGACTAAATACTTTTTTCCCCCACTGTATCACACAAATGTTTGTTGTTGAGAAATATAAAGATGCTGTCTTTTTTTTCTCTCTCTCTCTCTCTCTCTCTCTCTCTCTCTCTCTCTCTCTCTCTCACCTGTTCCTCTCTGCTGTTTATTATCACCAGGTCTGCTCCTCTCTTCAGACACTCCTGTCTACTCTCCTCCCAGGTTTTCTCCTCAGTAGAGAGGAAGTAACAACTGCAGACAAACTTCCTCCATCCATCAAAACAACCGTTAGCCAGCCAGCTAATGTTAGTAGACTTCATAACATATCATATGTTTTGCAAATTCACATAATAATGTAAGTTTTGCAAATTAGTAACCACAAATTGATACATACCATATGAAACGTAATATATCATACTAAATAGAGTGTATCAGAATTACGTACAGAATAATACGAAATGCTTTCAGACCAGGTTGGAAATACACAGTGGCGAGTTACAAAGGACTTTATGAACATGAAAATGAATGTTTCTGCAATTAGTGTACATCCTGAAATACAGAGCCTCGAACATTACAAAACATTTAACCTCTAGTCTTAAAAGAACAATCTTTCATTTAGGAGATGTAGTATTTAGCGTTTCATGTATACATTTCCACAAGTATATCAATTCAAAAGCTTTCCCTTGTGAAGTAAGACACCTTCATTTGGAAGACACATTGTATTCTGTTTTTGAACATTAATAATCTGTTTGTTACAGTTTATTTTACTCAGTTGAGTTTTGAAGCCTTGGCGCATGGGGCATTGGCCAACCTCATTACATTAACAGAAGCTAAATTGTTTGTGCGGCAAGTGGAAGGAGAATAACCATTGGTTTAGACTTCCATGTGTGTCCCTATGACTACAGTGTACTTACCAGTGTTCTGAGATTCAGGTTGTTTATCTATGCTCCTGTTAACTGTATCCTGTCCACGGCTCTTCCTGTCAACATTAGCATAAATCTCCTCAGACTGCTCCATATAAAGGCTAATTCTAATTGCTCCCTTAAAATATACTTTGGTACTTTATGGAGCTGCACACAGTACAACGGACAGTATATTCTGTGGTATATCCTCTTAAACAACTGCTGTAGCTTAACAGTCTGTTCTGTCTGAGAACGTGCAGTGTTATAGGTTTAGGGAGGACTTCACACCTTAACCAGTGGTTTGAGCAAACAGCAACCTCCAGGAAGAGACACAACAGCAGAGAGACAAGCTGCATGAGTGTGTGGGAATGTAGCAGGCAGGTCCACTGGTGCATGGTGCATTGTGTTGCCATTGGTCACCTACACGTTGTCCCTTGTACAGTCAAGGTTGGGAGTCATTCTCACCGTCATTAGCATAGTTTTTTTTGTGTGTGTGTATGTGTGTGTGTGCCCTCTCAGTACTGTTCTGCCCTCTGTTTGTGTCCAGGTCACACTGTTTTAAGTATCCAATCACATTCAATCAGGAAGCAGGTAGACCTTGTTAAAGGACATTGTTCCTTTATTTATTAATCTGTGACTTTGTTATTCTTATTATTAAAGTGATAAGCATAGTTTTTGTTTCTAATAAAATAATGAAGAGTCATTTTCCAGAGTACAGTACGTCTACATCCTCTCCTCTAAATCTAAACACAACTATTATTTGTCTTATTTTTTCTCTCTTCCTCATTCTCTTAATGTTCTTCTTCCTCCTCTATGTCTCTCTGACACTAAGGCTCTATCTCAATTATCAACAAAATGACATGGGTAGTTGTGGCTATGCTAATACAAAAAATAGAACAAAATGCATACTTATGTGCGTATTTGTGTGCATGTGTGCGTGTGAGAGAATGTTACAGTGGTTATTGTTAAACCATTTTCTGCGGCACAATATAAATCATTCCATGTCTCTACATGGTCATCTTGTCCAGAGTATTGCTCAACACAGTCCTCCTACCCAGGGAATGGGACTTGCTATTTGTGATGATGGACAGGACACTATCATACCAGGAAGATATAGATAATAGAGGGGAAGTGGAGAACAAAGTCTACCTGTTAACATATATTAAATATCATATGTAACAGCCCCAAGATAATTCAGGTAGTTTCCAGAACTCCCCCTTCCTTTCACCTTTCTACTGATTTGGACCCTCTGTTTACTCCCAAATATACATCAACATGTTCAGGAGGTCCAGGACTACAAACATGGGTCTTTATAATGTCCATACAATAGATTTGACACTACAAACTGCTCCAAGTAGATATTCAGGGTAGGTAGCTTTAACCAGTGAAGATGAGATGGTGACATAATCAGCTGTAGCTCTCTCTTAATGAACCTGATTGGTTGAGGAGTTCTTGAGTGACAGCTGGTTGAACCACTGAAAATATCCACTTCCATCTTTTGGGACCCATATAGAGGAACAACAGTCAAATATGAGAATTTGATATTGTGCTTCTGTGTAACTTGACAACAACAAAGACTGACTGTTAAAGATTATTAAGTGACATCCTTTGATACCCTTTGATATCTCTACTACAGCCATTGATTGGTGATACAGTCAACTCCTATACATTGTATGTAATGGTGGTTTGGTACTGTTCAGAATGTTTGCACAAGACCTAAATTGGAGCATGTAAATATCTGTAGCAAGTAAAGAAGAATGTATTTGAATTGTAATTGATTAAATGCACTGCATGTAGAGTGTGCAAAAAGTCAAATGCACTAACTTCATGTTGTATCTGATGATGTGTGAAACATAACTACTGGTACACAGGAAGCAACAGGAAATAAGAAGGACTTTTATTAATATGCTACTACAAACAAATAATAAGTGTGTTCGTAGGTTTGAGACAGAGCGAGAGAGAGAGAGAGAGAGAGAGAGAGAGAGAGAGAGAGAGAGAGAGAGAGAGAGAGAGAGAGAGAGAGAGAGAGAGAAGGAGGAAGTTATTTGCACTGTAGGCTACTGTACATGTTACAGTATGTTGTCATGTTGATGTTAAACCACTTTTTCACAAATCCAGTTGAGTTTGCCGTCACATGACATGTCATTCCATGCCTTTAGAGGACTCTGATCTGTGTGTATCTCAGCACAGTCCTCCCCAGTAGGACCAAAATTATCAGGCTGTTTGACATACCAGTACCTACAGGGTTAAAAACAGTCAGATATCATGGTTAATACCAGTACCTACAGGGTTAAAAACAGTCAGATATCATGGTTAATACCAGTACCTACAGGGTTAAAAACAGTCAGATATCATGGTTAATACCAGTACCTACAGGGTTAAAAACAGTCAGATATCATGGTTAATACCAGTACCTACAGGGTTAAAAACAGTCAGATATCGTGGTTAATACCAGTACCTACAGGGTTAAAAACAGTCAGATATCACGTTAACTCCAGTACCTACAGGATTAAAAACAGTCAGATAAAACAGTGAGAACATCACAATCGTAAAAAATATACAGAAACGTTTCAGCTCAAATTCAATTTTTTTTACTTCTGCCATCAATGTCAATAACCTATATATATATATAAAGGTTGAATGAACTGAATATTGGAGCCTTATTGTCACAGTAGTTATCATCTCTTACTCTGTGGTCAGTGTTGTTCCATCCACCCATTTCCAGGTCCCCTCTCTCTGTCTGTCAGTCAGACCAATCCAGACTCTCTTCTTGAGATTGAAGATAAACTCCTGTTGTTGAGAAAGATAAATATATATACAGTGAGCTCCAAAAATATTGACACGTTTTTGGTTGTTTTGGCTCTGTACTCCAGCAAATGATAAAATGACTATGAGGTTAAAGTGCAGGCTGACAGCTTTCAGTATTTTCATCCACATCGGGTTAACCCTTTAGAAATGACAGCCCTTTTTTTTACATAGTCCCCCCATTTTAGTGGACCAAAAGTATTGGGACAAATTCAATTATATGTGTATTAAAGTAGTCAAAGTTTAGTATTTGGTCCATATTCTTAGCACGCAATGACCACATCAAGCTTCTAACTCTACAAACTTGTTGGATGCATTTGCTGTTTGTTTTGGTTGTGTTTCAGAATATTTCGTGACTAATTGAAATTAATGGTAAATAATGTATTGTGTCATTCTGGAGTCACTTTTATTGTAAATAAGAGTAGAATATGTTTCTAAACACTTAATGATTACGGAAAGTGCTGAATGAACTGTGAATAATGATGAGTGAGAAAGGTAAAGATGAACAAATATCATACCCCCAAGACACGCTAACCTCTCCTGTTACTGTCATGGTGAGAGGTTAGCGAATCTTGGGGGTGTGATATATGTGTCTGTAACTTAAGTAGACATATGTGAATTTGTCTCAATGAAATGGGGGGACTAGGTACAAAAAGTACTTTTATTTCTAAACGGTTCACCCGATATTTGTTGAAATTACCCTAAAATGAAAGCTGTCAGTCTGCACTTTAACCTCATAGTCATTGTATCACTTCAAATCCAAACTGCTGGAGTACAGAGCCAAAACAACAAAACATTTGTCACCGTCCCAATAATTTTGGAGCTCACTGTTTGATCATATCTACCCCCTGCACACCCATATCTACACGCCCCCCCCCCCCTCTCTCTCTCTCTCTCTCACCTGTTCCTCTCTGCTGTTTATTATCACCAGGTCTGCTCCTCTGTTTACACAGTGCTGTCTACTCTCCTCCCAGGTTTTCTCCTCAGTAGAGAGGAAGTAACAACTGCAGTCAAACTTCTTCCATCCATCAAAACAACAGGTTTTCTCTGTTTGATGACACAACACAACACAACACTGATACAATATGATACAGAACAATAAACATCACATTTTATTTTCCATGATTCACTGGACTAGATCTCAATTAACAAATTGACATTATGATAAAGGAAAATATGATAACCAGCTCACTGACCACAAAGCAATTTCTGAAGCCTGTCTCTCTCTTCAGTCAGGGTGTTGTATCTGGTCTGTAGCTGGTCTCTCTCTACAGTCAGGTTGTTGTATCTGGTCTGTAGCTGGTCTCTCTCTACAGTCAGGTTGTTGTATCTGGTATGTAGCTGGTCTCTCTCTGCATCTGCATTGGTTTTATAAAGAGAAAAATGCTTCTCTTCAGTCTTTGATGCATCTGTTATCTGGAAAGGATTGATACATAATAGTGCATTCGGAAAGTATTTAGACCCCTTCACTATTTTAGAAATCTACACACAATATCCCATAATGAAAAAGCAGTTTTTGCTTTTTTATTAATTTTAGCATATTTATAAAAAATCTAAAACTGAAATATCACATTTACATAAGTATTCAGACCCTTTACTCAGTACTTTGTTGAAGTATCTTTGGCAGCGATAACAGCCTTGAGTCTTCTTGGGTATGACGCTACAAGCTTGGCACACCTGTATGTGGGGAGTTTCTCCCATTCTTCTCCAGATCCTCTCAAGCTCTGCCAGGTTGGATGGGGAGTGTCACTGCATAGCTATTATCAGGTCTCTCCAGAGATGTTTGATCGAGTTCAAGTCTGGGCTCTAGCTTGTCCCGAAGCCACTCCTGCATTGTCTTGGCTGTGTGCTTAGGGTTGTTGTTCTGTTGGAAGGTGAACCTTCAACCCAGTCTGAGGTCCTGAGCGCTCTCTGGAGCAGGTTTTTTCATCAATGATCTCTCTGTACTTTTCTCCATTCATCTTTCCCTCGATCCTGACTAGTCTCCCAGTCCCTGCTGCTGAAAAACATCCCCACAGCATGATGCTGCCACCACCATGCTTCACCGTTGGGATGGTGCCTGGTATCCTCCAGACGTGACGCTTGGCATTCAGGTCAAGGAGTTCAATCTTGGTTTCATCAGACGAGAGAATCTTGTTTCTCATGATCTGAGCATCCTTTAGGTGCCTTTTGGCAAACTCCAAGCGGGCTGTCATGTGCCTTTTACTTTGGAGTGGCTTCCGTCTGGCCACTCTACCATAAAGGCCTGGTTGGTGGATTGCTGCAGAGAAGGTTGTCCTGTAAGGTTCTCCCATCTCCCCAGAGGAACTCTGGAGGTCTGTCAGTGACCATCGGGTTCTTGGTCACCTCCATGACCAAGGCCCTTCTCGCCCTATTGCTCAGTTTGGACGGGCTGCCAGCTCTAGGAAGAGTCTTGGTGGTTCCAAACTTCTTCCATTTAAGAATGATGGAGGCCACTTTGTTCTTGGGGACCTTCAATGCTGTAGAAATCTTTTTGGTACCCTTCCCCATATCTTTGCCTCGACACAATCCTGTCTCGGAGCTCTACGGACAATTCCTTCGACCTCATGGCTTGGTTTTTGCTCTGACATGCACTGTCAACTGTGGGACTTTATATAGACAAGTGTGTCCCTTTCCAAATAATGTACATTCAATTGAATTTACCACAGGTGGACTCCAATCAAGTTGTAGAAACATCTCAAGGATGATCAATGGAAACAGGATGCACCTGAGCTCAATTTCGAGTCTCATAGCAATGGGTCTGAATACTTATGTAAATAAGGTATTTCTGTTTTTATTTTTAATACATTTGCAAAAAGTTATAGAAACCTGTTTTCACTTTTGTCATTATGGGGTATTGTGTGTTGATTGATGAGGAAATGTTTTTATTTAATCAATTTTAGAATAAGGCTGTAACGTAACAAAATATGGAAAAAGGGAAGGTGTCTGAACACTTTCCGAATGCACTGTAGCTACTGATTAAATAAAATGTCTTACTGTAACTGTAAGTGACAGGCGTTAAAAACAAAGAGTCTAGACAGTCTGCTAAAAGTGGACAGAATATCTTGAATGTGGTTTGCTAGTTCCTTAAACATGTCTAACAGAGGAGGGACTTAATTACACAGATAACACCACTCCCCATTGGTTGAAATAACGTTGTTTCGACATCATTTCAATGAAATGATATTGAACCAATGTGGAATAGACATTGAATTGACATCTGTACCCAGTGGGTTATCTGCATTTGGGACCTTGTTGTGAAAGTCTGATATAGTGTAATGATTAGATAACAATACACTCCCAGACTAGTCTCAGGGAGATGTTGAGAGTGACTTGTAGAACACACAGCATCCCAAAGCTCACAGCACCCATCCTGTAGAGTCTTTTCCCTGAATCCTCAGGTCCTGAGGAGATACACACTGATGTGAGAACACACACATGCACACATACCCACCCCCGACACACACACACACACACACACACACACACACACACACACACACACACACACACACACACACACACACACACACACACACACACACACACACACACACACACACACACACACACATTTACACATACACACATTGAAATGCATGCATACACTCACGTATTCAAGCAAGCAAGCAAGCACGTACACAAACATGCCCCCACACACGCAAGCACACACAAACGTGCACAAACTTGAGGGTGTGACATAATCAGCAACGAGAGGACTGTTTCTCACAGCTGCTTTAGAGGAAGTTACTGTATCAGTATAACATGTTAGAAGCACATCATTACATTAAAGGGTGAATCTGCAGTTGCTACATCAATATTTTTATATATACCCATAGATTCTTAATGATTATAATTTATAAATGCCTCATGAGCTTAGTTCAACTGTCATGAAAAATATGATGTTTTTTTACTCCATTGTAATTGTAAACAAACACTGTGTAGCCTCAAAACATGGTTTAAACAACCATTTTGAACTCATGGATGGTCAGTCCCACTCTTGGCATTCTCTCAACCAGCTTTATGACGTAGTCACCTGGAATGCATTTCAATTAACAGGTGTTCCTTCTTAAAAGTTAATTTGTGCAATTTCTTTCCTCCTTAATGCGTTTAAGCCAATCAATTTTTTTGTGACAAGGTCCCAAAAGGTGGAGAAAGAATATCTTGTACATGAAAACAAAGAGCCCTTCAAAAATTAACTTTTAAGAACGCACACCTGTTAATTGAAATGCATTCCAGGTGACTACCACATGAAGCTGGTTGAGAGAATGCCAAGCGTTTGCAAAGTTGTCATCAAGGCAAAATATATTTTGATTTGTTTAACACTTTTTTGGTTATTACATGATTCCATATGTGTTATTTAATAGCTTTGATTTCTTAACTTTTATTCTACAATGTAAAAAATAGTAAAATAAAGAAAAACCCTTGAATGAGTAGGTGTGTCTAAACTTTCGACTGGTACTGTACATATTTTTAAAGGTAAAATCCTATTTAAAAAATGTTTCCACTAAGACTTGCTATCAGCATTTTTCAGTGCTTTTGTGTCAAGTGTTGTGTTAGTCTTTGTCAATGTGTGTGTGTGTGTGATATAGTTGTTACCTGAGTGATGGGTCTCAGTCTTCACTCTCCTCGTTGCTCTGTTCTCATTTTCCTCAGTTACCTGGTTGTTGATGTAGTCATCCATCTGAACTAACTGTACGATTACCTTTCTAACTGACTCCTAATGGTAATATCTACTGCATGATTACCTTTCTAACTGACTCCTAATGGTAATAGCTACTGTATGATTACCTTTCTAACTGACTCCTCATGGTAAAATCTACTGAATGATTCTAACTGTACTGACAAGTAGTTAAATAGTTGGTCTGATGTGTTCCCCACCAGGTACCTCTCTGATCTCTGTCTGTGATGCACTACAGTTGATAGAATGTGTCCAATCAACATCAAGCAGGAAGTTATACTTTGCAAGCCCTGTTTGTGGCATCTTTCATAAGGAATTAACATAATGGCTTGTACTCTGTAGCCAGCCACTGATGGCCATATAGGGTCATTTTATGTGTGTGACATCAGTGTGAAGAGTTAGGAAATGTATATCTGCGTCTTTATCAGAGGTTTAAAAGGGGAAGTTAAAACATGTGTTTCTGTGTTGTGTGTCTCTGATTGTATGAGTGTGTGGGTGCCTGCATACTTGCCTGCACATGTGGCTGCCTTCGGTGCGTTTGTTTCCTCTTAGTACTGTTCTACCCTCTGTTGTGTTCAGGTCACATCCAATCACATTCAATCAGGAAGCTGGTACACCTGCTGGGTCAATGTTTCTTTAATACTTTACTTTCAGAGCATTGAAAATGATCACTGTGTAAGACTATGGCAAATCACATGTTCCTAATTAAAAAAAATCAAAGATCAAAGTCCCACTGGGCAGAGACGTCAATTCAATGTCTATTCCACATTGGTTCAACGTAATTTCATTGAAATGAAGTGTGTACAACGTTGATTGAACCAGTGTGTTCCCAGTGAGGTCTGTCTACACACTCTTAACATAACTATTCTGATTTTCTTTCTGTCATTCTCTTAGTTTTCTTATTCCTCATCTAAATGTGTGGTTCTTTGATTCCTCTCCTCCTCTCTCCTCTCCTCCTCTCTCCTCTCCTCCTATCTCCTCTCCTCCTATCTCTTCTCCTCCTCTCTCCTCTCCTCCTCTCTCCTCTCCTCCTCTCTCCTCTCCTCCTATCTCCTCTCCTCCTATCTCTTCTCCTCCTCTCTCCTCTCCTCCTATCTCTTCTCCTCCTCTCTCCTCTCCTCCTCTCTCCTCTCCTCCTCTCTCCTCTCCTCCTATCTCCTCTCCTCCTCTCTCCTCTCCTGATGAGTTGAGAAAAAGCCCATAGACAAGTCTGTAATACCATTATTTCTCTGTTGTCACTATCTGGCCAAATTGCAAAGTCACAAACCCTGCCTATTTTTATCATTTATCTTCTTCAAATCTGATAGTAAACCTAACCCTAACACACTGCTAGTCTTATGCCTAACAGTATAATAAGACCAAAAAGCTACTTTCTTTTTTACCAGACAGTCAGACACTGTGGTAAACAGAACATTATTAATCATACCCAGATGTTGTTGAACTGGTTAGAGTCCTACGGCCGGATTGTTATCTCTCACATTGTGGTCAGTGATGTATTGTCCACCCATTTCCAGGTCCCCTCTTTCTCTCTGTCAGTCAGACTAATCCAGACACTATCAATGTCCCTGTTTAATTCAGTGAGGAATTACGTGTGAGTATTAATAATTTACCTCATTCATAAGCGTATGAATCTCTCTCTCTCTCTCTCTCTCTCTCTCTCTCTCTCTCTCTCTCTCTCTCTCTCTCTCTCTCTCTCTCTCTGTGTCTCTCACATGCGTTCCTGACGGGGTACTGGCGGGTGTCATGAGGCTCACCGTACCGTTGGCCGCGCCGCCCCCAGTCACCATGGAGATGCTGGCAGGGAAGGAAGAAGTGAATCTGCGATTCTCCGGTTCTG
The DNA here is from genome assembly GCF_964263955.1 of Coregonus lavaretus. NCBI lineage: Eukaryota > Metazoa > Chordata > Actinopteri > Salmoniformes > Salmonidae > Coregonus > Coregonus lavaretus. The sequence continues at coordinate 42,089 of NW_028165163.1, forward strand.
TTGGCCGTTTCCACGGTGAAGGGGACAGAAACTGTGGAAAACTATGTCTGCATTTTAATCAGAAGTTTTAAAGGGGAACTTTAAATATGTTCGTGTGTGTGTGCGTGTCTCCGTGCGTGCATACGTGCTTGTGTGTGTGTATGTCCTCTCAGTACTGTTATGATCTCTATCAGTGACCAACTGCAGGTGAAACTGCTCTAAGTCTTCAATCACATTCAATTAGGAAGCTGGTGGACCTGCTAGGACATTGTAGGACATTGAATCTCCCCTTTCCACAAAGTGGTCATGTTAGTTTGTAGGCCAAACCGCTTCGGACCCTACAGACATTTTTGAGAGAAGACCGATTTTTGGTATGTCTCATGGTCTGACCAACACCTCTTCAGCTCGGGCACCTTCCACCGCAGATGAGGAAGGGTGATATCGGCGGATGTGGTTGATTGAGACGCAGCCCATGTAAACAACCCATATATCTCCATCTTAAACTGACAGATTTTGATGGGGATTTTTTTATTATGTTACCTAGATTGACGCACCGTTTAAAAAAAATATCTTTAGATACTAAGATTAACATGTTTCAACTGGAAATGATGAAATGCACCGCATGCAGTGTGCACAAAGTCAAATGTACTAATGTAATGTTGATTTGTCAAAGAACTACTGGTATAAAAGAAGCTACAATCTGAGGAAAAAACTACTGGTATACAGGAAGCTACAATAATTAGCAATTTTATTAATATTATACAAACAAATAAAACAATAGGTGCATGTGTATGTGCGTGCATCTACACTTCTGTGCATGTTTGTAAGTGTCGGTTTGAGAGAGAGAGCGGGAGAGAGCGAGAGAGAGTTGTGAGGGCTACTGTATGTGTTACAGTATGTTGTCATGGTGATGTTAAACCACTTTCTCACAAATCCAGTTGAGTTTCCTGTTACATGACAAGTCATTTCATGCCTTCAGAAGACTCTGATCTTCACGTATCTCAACACAGTCCTCCTCACCATTTTCTGTTTGGCCACCACCATTATCAGGCTGTGGTTTATACCAGTACCTACAGGGTTAAAAACAGTCAGATATCATGGTTAATACCAGTACCTACAGGGTTAAAAACAGTCAGATATCATGGTTAATACCAGTACCTACAGGGTTAAAAACAGTCAGATATCATGGTTAATACCAGTACCTACAGGGTTAAAAACAGTCAGATATCATGGTTAATACCAGTACCTACAGGGTTAGAAACAGTCAGATATCATGGTTAATACCAGTACCTACAGGGTTAAAAACAGTCAGTTATCATGGTTAATACCAGTACCTACAGGGTTAAAAACAGTCAGATATCATGGTTAATACCAGTACCTACAGGGTTAAAAACAGTCAGATATCATGGTTAATACCAGTACCTACAGGGTTAAAAACAGTCAGATATCATGGTTAATACCAGTACCTACAGGGTTAAAAACCATCAGATATCATGGTTAATACCAGTACCTACAGGGTTAAAAACCATCAGATATCATGGTTAATACCAGTACCTACAGGGTTAAAAACCATCAGATATCATGGTTAATACCAGTACCTACAGGGTTAAAAACCATCAGATATCATGGTTAATACCAGTACCTACAGGGTTAAAAACCATCAGATATCATGGTTAATACCAGTACCTACAGGGTTAAAAACCATCAGATATCATGGTTAACACCAGTACCTACAGGGTTAAAAACCATCAGATATCATGGTTAATACCAGTACCTACAGGGTTAAAAACAGTCAGATATCATGGTTAATACCTGTACCTACAGGGTTAAAAACAGTCAGATATCATGGTTAATACCAGTACCTACAGGGTTAAAAACAGTCAGATATCATGGTTAATACCAGTACCTACAGGGTTAAAAACAGTCAGATATCATGGTTAATACCAGTACCTACAGGGTTAAAAACAGTCAGATATCATGGTTAATACCAGTACCTACAGGGTTAAAAACAGTCAGATATCATGGTTAATACCAGTACCTACAGAGTTAAAAACAGTCAGATATCATGTTTAATACCAGTACCTACAGGGTTAAAAACAGTCAGATATCATGGTTAATACCAGTACCTACAGGGTTAAAAACAGTCAGATATCATGGTTAATACCAGTACCTACAGGGTTAAAAACAGTCAGATATCATGGTTAATACCAGTACCTACAGGGTTAAAAACAGTCAGATATCATGGTTAATACCAGTACCTACAGGGTTAAAAACAGTCAGATATCATGGTTAATACCAATACCTACAGGGTTAAAAACAGTCAGATATCATGGTTAATACCAATACCTACAGGGTTAAAAACAGTCAGATATCATGGTTAATACCAATACCTACAAGGTTAAAAACTGTCAGATATCATGGTTAACACCAGTACCTACAGGGTTAAAAATAGTCAGATATCATGGTTAATACCAGTACCTACAGGGTTAAAAACAGTCAGATATCATGGTTAATACCAGTACCTTAAGGGTTAAAAACAGTCAGATATAATGGTTAATACCAGTATCTACAGGGTTAAAAACAGTCAGATATCATGGTTAATACCAGTACCTACAGGGTTAACAACAGTCAGATATAATGGTTAATACCAGTACCTACAGGGTTAAAAACAGTCAGATATCATGGATAATACCAGTACCTACAGGGTTAAAAACAGTCAGATATCATGGTTAATACCAGTATCTACAGGGTTAAAAACCATCAGACATCACAGTTAGATCATCACAATCATAAATAATATGCAGAAACTTTTCTGCTGAAAGTTAACTTTGTTAACCTGTATAGAAAAATATTGAATGGAGCCTTATTGACAGATTAGTTATCATCTCTCACCCTGTGGTCAGTGGAGTGCCGTCCACCCATTTCCAGGACCCCTCATTAATAGAGTCAGTCAGACCAATCCAGACTCTCTTCTTGAGGTTGAAGAGAAATGTCTGTTAAGAAACATAAATATATATGCAATTAATTTTCTCCTTTCCCCCTTCTGATAACCAGGTGGCGAATCACATCTCTGCATGTCTGGCAGACATATCAGTGTGGATGTCGGATCACCACCTCAAGCTGAACCTCGGCAAGACGGAGCTGCTCTTCCTCCCGGGGAAGGACTACCCGCTCCATTATCTCGCCATCACGGTTGACAACTCCATTGTGTCCTCCTCCCAGAGTGCAAAGAACCTTGGCGTGACCCTGGACAACACCCTGTTGTTCTCCGCTAACATCAAAGTGGTTACCCGATCCTGCAGGTTCATGCTCTACAACATTCTCAGAGTACGACCTTACCTTACACAGAAAGCGGCACAGGTCCTAATCCAGGCACTTGTCATCTCCCGTCTGGATTACTGCAACTCGCTGTTGGCTGGGCTCCCTGCCTGTGCCATTAAACCCCTACAATTGATCCAGAACGCTGCAGCCCGTCTGGTGTTCAACCTTCCCAAGTTATCTCATGTCACCCCGCTCCTCCGCACACTCCACTGGCTTCCAGTTGAGGCTCGCATCTACTACAAGACCATGGTGCTTGCCTACGGAGCTGTGAGGGGAACGGCACCTCCTTACCTTCAGGCTCTAATCAGACCCTACACCCAAACGAGGGCACTACGTTCATCCACCTCTGGCCTGCTAGCTCCCCTACCTCTACGGAAGCACAGTTCCCGCTCAGCCCAGTCTAAGCTATTCGCTGCTCTGGCACCCGAATGGTGGAACAAGCTCCTCAACGACGCCAGGACAGCGGAGTCACTGACCACCTTCCGGAAACACTTGAAATCCTACCTCTTTAAGGAATACCTGGAATAGTATAAAGTAATCCTTCTACCCCCCCCACCCAAAAAAAAAAAAGAAGAAAAGTGGTTATCCCACTGGCTATCATAAGTTGAATGCACCAATTTGTAAGTCGCTGTGGATAAGAGCGTCTGCTAAATGACTTAAATGTAAATGTAAATAAGTTTCATCATATATACTTCTTCACTCCCTCTCTCTCTCTCTCTCTCTCTCTCTCTCTCTCTCTCTCTCTCTCTCTGCCTCTCTCTGTCTCTCTTAGTCTCTCTCTCACCTGTTCCTTATCGCTGTTTATGATCACCAGGTCTGCTCCTCTAACCAGACAGTCCTCTCTGCTCTCCTTCCAGGTTTTAGTCTCAGTAGACAGGAAGTAACAACTGGATTCAAACTTCTGCCATCCTTCAGGACAAGTTTGTTCTACAAGATGAAAACATGAATTTTCTTCAACTTATCACACTAAACACTTAATGAAAGAATACAGACACACTATAAAGTGTGTGGGATTAATGATAATGTATTACTGTAGGTTTACTCACTGAGATTGGTAAGCCTCCTGTTAAGAATCTCTCTCTCAGTCTGTAGCTGGTCTCTCTCTTCAGTCAGGGTGTTGTAACTGGTCTGTAGCTGGTCTCTCTCTTCAGTCAGGTTGTTGTAGCTGGTCTGTAGCTGGTCTCTCTCTTCAGTCAGGTTGTTGTACCTGGTCTGTAGCTGGTCTCTCTCTTTAGTCAGGTTGTTGTAGCTGGTCTGTAGCTGGTCTCTCTCTTTAGTCAGGTTGTTGTAGCTGGTCTGTAGCTGGTCTCTCTCTTTAGTCAGGTTGTTGTAGCTGGTCTGTAGCTGGTCTCTCTCTTTAGTCAGGGTGTTGTAACTGGTCTGTAGATGGTATCTCTCTTTAGTCAGGGTGTTGTAGCTGGTCTGTATCTGGCCTCTCTCTTCAGTTGATTTGTTTTCATAAGCTAAGAATCTCTTTGAGACCCCGTTATCTGCAACAACAATAAAGAGAAGAAGATGCTCACTAAATTACATAACGTCAGAACTGCTAAAGCACAGTTGAATAGTAACTACATCTACGTTATTTACGGTAAATTTGAGCTGTGCAGCAAGAATGTCATGTTGCCAAGCCACATCCAAAGGTAAGGTAAATATGTAATTTAAATAGAAAAGTAGAAATTCTGGTGACCTGCGAAGAACACACAGCAACAAGTCTAGTGAATGGAATGAGGGCCTTATACTCACAGTGGACAGACAGGCCTATGATCCCAGCCAGTAGGAGAACACACAGCAACAAGTCTAGTGAATGGAACGAGGGCCTTATACTCACAGTGGACAGACAGGCCTATGATCCCAGCCAGTAGGAGAACACACAGCAACAAGTCTAGTGAATGTAACGAGGGCCTTATACTCACAGTGTACAGACAGGCCTATGATCCCAGCCAGTAGGAGAACACACAGCAACAAGTCTAGTGAATGTAACGAGGGCCTTATACACACAGTGTACAGACAGGCCTATGATCCCAGCCAGTAGGAGAACACACAGCAACAAGTCTAGTGAATGTAACGAGGGCCTTATACTCACAGTGTACAGACAGGCCTATGATCCCAGCCAGTAGGAGAACACACAGCAACAAGTCTAGTGAATGTAACGAGGGCCTTATACTCACAGTGTACAGACAGGCCTATGATCCCAGCCAGTAGGAGAACACACAGCAACAAGTCTAGTGAATGGAACGAGGGCCTTATACTCACAGTGTACAGACAGGCCTATGATCCCAGCCAGTAGGAGAACACACAGCAACAAGTCTAGTGAATGGAACGAGGGCCTTATACTCACAGTGGACAGACAGGCCTATGATCCCAGCCAGTAGAACACACAGCAGCCCCAGACACACTGCAGCAACTCCAGAGGGTATCTTCCCTGAGCTATCAGGCTCTGTGGACATTTTGACATTTTAGTCATTTAGCAGACACTCTTATCCAGAGCGACTAACAGTTAGTGAGTGCACACATTTTCATACTGGCCCCCTGTGGGAAATGAACCCACAACCCTGGCATTACAAACACCATGCTCTACCAACTGAGCTACACGGGGCCTATAAGAGACATGCTCTGTGTGTGTGTGTGTGTGTGTGTGTGTGTGTGTGTGTGTGTGTGTGTGTGTGTGTGTGTGCGTGCGTGCACGCGCGCGTGTGTGTGTGTGTGTGTGTGTGTGTGTGTGTGCGTGCGTGCGCGCGCTCGTGTGTGTGTGTTACCTGAGTACTGGTCTCCTGGTCCATTATTGGGAGCAGTGTCTGCTGTCTCTTCTCTTTTGGTGCTGGTCTCACCGTCTCTCAGGGTGTCTGCACTGATGTAGATATCCACAATCCTCTCCTCCATCTCACCTCTGTCCAACTTGACCTTCTTGGTCATATCTGGCTCAGCATAGATTTCATCAGACATCTTCAACAATGTTTTTGGACTATAGCTGCAGTGCCTTAAAGTACCTAAGACAAATCCACTGGTTTCGGAGTGTATCTCTGCCCTGTGTCTGTGTCCGAAGCTGACTGCTTTTGACCCTGTTGTAGGTGGGGGTTATCCCAAGCACACAGGAAATATCAAATATCAAAAGAGGAAGATAGCAACAACAACATTTACATGGATTTTTTGAACAGAAAAATGTAATGGTTGGTTATAGTTGGGACACTTTCTTCTTCCTAAAAAATAACAAATAACAGATATGTATAATAATCTGTATGTATCTGGATCCTTTAAAAAATAACAAATAACCACACCTGGGTTTAAAAACTATTGGAAATCTGTCAAATACTTTGAGCGTTTAGGACTATTCTATTGGTTCCATTAAGTCAGGCAATCTCATTCAAGCACAAGTATTTGGGTCATATTCATTAGGCACGAAATGGAAGAAAGCAAACTGAAACAGGGAGGGACTAACTGTACCTGTCCAATAAGAATAACGTGTTTTCATTTGCCGTTGTAAAACATTTTGCTATGGTGTGCCCAAATGAATACGTGGCCAAGGTCTGTTAGGAACCACCAACCACTGACAGACAGACATACAGACAGGAAGTTGTTATTAAAGGAAGTCAGTGGTATGGATAAATATGAGTTGGCACAGCAACGCATGCTGAAATCAACTGAAATTACAATACAATAGGTGTTCCAGCAATAATTTCCCTAAACTTACTGTGTCCCAAATGGCCCCCTATTTCCTAAATAGTGATGTTCCCTGGTCAAAAGTAGTGCACTATACAGGGAATAGGGTGCCGATTGAGACATACCCTTAATGTCATTATTCACATTCTGTCCTAAAAACACAGACCACTTTTCATCCATGGATAGAAGGTCACTCCAGCTACAACAGGACATCTGTAAAGAAAAAGGCTTCATTTAAACTTACATACATTTACATTTTAGTCATTTAGCAGACGCTCTTATCCAGAGCGACTTACAGTTAGTGAGTGCATACATTATTATTTTTTTCATACTGGCCCCCCGTGGGAAACGAACCCACAACCCTGGCGTTGCAAACGCCATGCTCTACCAACTGAGCTACATCCCTGCCGGCCATTCCCTCCCCTACCCTGGACGACGCTGGGCCAATTGTGCGCCGCCCCATGGGTCTTCAAGAACATCGTTTTATTTAATCATACATTTATATAATCTGGTCAGTTTCTGAATTAGTTAAAATTAGGTGCAGGTTAGGGTTAAGATAAGGGTCAGTTTTAGGTTTTGTCTGTAATCTGCTTGTCAATGAGATGCTGGTCAGAAAAGTCCCTCATGTTGTGTATAATACCTACTTTTATAAGTGTTTGTCTCCCCCTACTGGCTATTTTCTACAAGCTCAGTTTCTTCCTTCTATTACTGTAACCTTGACCCATAGAGATAGATAGAGGACTCATCTTTATATCTGTACCCTTATAGGGTCTGTGACAGTACGGGCAACGCCATGGAGGCTACAACCCCATAGGAAACCCCACCCAGTTGACTACTTTGACTACTTTAAAATGGTGGAAGGATGGAGGAAGCCCAGGTTTATTCTCGGTGGAGAGAAAGTAGAAACTGGAGTCAAAGTATCTCCATTCCTATTGATAATGCTGTATGTACAGTGGGGAAAAAAAGTATTTAGTCAGCCACCAATTGTGCAAGTTCTCCCACTTAAAAAGATGAGAGAGGCCTGTAATTTTCATCATAGGTACACGTCAACTATGACAGACAAAATGAGAAAAAAAATCCTGAAAATCACATTGTAGGATTTTTAATGAATTTATTTTCAAATTATGGTGGAAAATAAGTATTTGGTCAATAACAAAAGTTTCTCAATACTTTGTTACATACCCTTTGTTGGCAATGACACAGGTCAAACGTTTTCTGTAAGTCTTCACAAGGTTTTCACACACTGTTTCTGGTACTTTGGCCCATTCCTCCATGCAGATCTCCTCTAGAGCAGTGATGTTTTGGGGCTGTCGCTGGGCAACACGGACTTTCAACTCCCTCCAAAGATTTTCTATGGGGTTGAGATCTGGAGACTGGCTAGGCCACTCCAGGACCTTGAAATGGCTTACGAAGCCACTCCTTCGTTGCCCGGGCGGTGTGTTTGGGATCATTGTCATGTTGAAAGACCCAGCCACGTTTCATCTTCAATGCCCTTGCTGATGGAAGGAGGTTTTCACTCAAAATCTCACGATACATGGCCCCATTCATTCTTTCCTTTACACAGATCAGTCGTCCTGGTCCCTTTGCAGAAAAACAGCCCCAAAGCATGATGTTTCCACCCCCATGCTTCAAAGTAGGTATGGTGTTCTTTGGATGCAACTCAGCATTCTTTGTCCTCCAAACACGACGAGTTGAGTTTTTACCAAAAAGTTCTATTTTGGTTTCATCTGACCATATGACATTCTCCCAATCCTCTTCTGGATCATCCAAATGCACTCTAGCAAACTTCAGACGGGCCTGGACATGTACTGGCTTAAGCAGGGGGACATGTCTGGCACTGCAGGATTTGAGTCCCTGGCGGCGTAATGTGTTACTGATGGTAGGCTTTGTTACTTTGGTCCCAGCTCTCTGCAGGTCATTCACTACGTCCCCCCGTGTGGTTCTGGGATTTTTGCTCACCGTTCTTGTGAACATTTTGACCCCACGGGGTGAGATCTTGCGTGGAGCCCCATATCGAGGGAGATTATCAGTGGTCTTGTATGTCTTCCATTTCCTAATAATTGCTCCCAAGTTGATTTCTTCAAACCAAGCTGCTTACCTATTGCAGATTCAGTCTTCCCAGCCTGGTGCAGGTCTACAATTTTGTTTCTGGTGTCCTTTGACAGCTCTTTGGTCTTGGCTATAGTGGAGTTTGGAGTGTGACTGTTTGAGGTTGTGGACAGGTGTCTTTTATACTGATAACAAGTTCAAACAGGTGCCATTAATACAGGTAACGTGTGGAGGACAGAGGAGCCTCTTAAAGAAGAAATTACAGGTCTGTGAGAGACAGAAATGTTGCTTGTTTGTAGGTGACCAAATACTTATTTTCCACCATAATTTGCAAATAAATTCATTAAAAATCCTACAATGTGATTTTCTGGATTTTTTTTCCTCAGTTTGTCTGTCATAGTTGACGTGTACCTATGATGAAAATTACAGGCCTCTCTCATCTTTTTAAGTGGGAGAACTTGCACAATTGGTGGCTGACTAAATACTTTTTTTCCCCACTGTATAGCCTTAAAACATTGTTAAAACTATAATGTTGATCTGATCGATGATCGTTTTCTTGCATCCATAGATCTGTCTATGAATTTAGGAGTGGTTACATTTCTCCAGCCCTATTCCTGAGCCTTTTACCAAATCAGTGTCGGGTTCAACGCTCTGTTTAGGTTGATAAGGAGATTGCCTCTTTAATATCTCTGAATACACTTAAAGCGTACATCTATTTGCATAATTGAAGGTAAAACATTTTTTTAAACGCTTCCACTGGGACTTGCTATCAGTTTGCATTTGTCAGTGTATTAGTAATGTGTTTGTGTAAATGTGTGTGTGTGTGTGTGTGTGTGTGTGTGTGTGTGTGTGTGTGTGTGTGTGTGTGTGTGTGTGTGTTTAATCTGCCTGAGGTGCAGTGATTGCTAACTGTATGATTACCTTTCTAACTGATTCCTAATGGTAATATCTACTGTATGATTACCTTTCTAACTGATTCCTAATGGTAATATCTACTGTATGATTACTTTTTTAACTGACTCCTAATGGTAATATCTACTGAATGATTACCTTTCTAACTGACTCCTAATAGTAATATCTACTGTATGATTACCTTTCTAACTGACTCATAATGGTAATATCTATTGTATGATTACCCTTCTAACTGACTCCTAATGGTAATATCTACTGTATGATTACATTTCTAACTGACTCCTAATGGTAATATCTACAGTATGATTACCTTTCTAACTGACTCCTAATGGTAATATCTACTGTATGATTACTTTTTTAACTGACTCCTAATGGTAATATCTACTGTATGTTTACCTTTCTAACTGACTCCTCAATGTAATAACTACTGTATGATTCTAACTGTACTGACAAGTAGTTGAGAAGTTGGTCTAATGTGCTCCTCCTCCAGGTACCTCTAGCAGGAAGTTATACTCTGCAAGGTTATACTGTTAGTGGCAATCTAAAATTATTGGTTGGTGTAGGGATGGGCACTACAGGGAATTACCATATACCAGTCATTTCCATTCATATCATGAAGGGAAGTGAACAAGTGCACACATCTGGAGAAAGTAGAGATTATTGGGACTGGTTTCCTTCAGGACAGGTTTTCCTGATTTTCAAACAACTGTTTAGCTCTCTTGGAGAAATATACTGTATGCTTCACGTATTGAACAACATATTCTAACGTTGGAATTAACTGTTGCCAAATCCACGACTGGGGTGGACTTTGGAAAAATTCTGATTCTCTACACTTCTCCCAAAGTTTGCATTCCCCCTCAGGAATTTAAATGAACTAGATTGAGGAATATGGTGGAAACTCCCTCCAGCCATGCTTGCACCAATCCAATGCACACTTCTGGATAAGGGTAGAGAATCGGAATGCAGCCGATGTCTAAGTGCACACTGCAAGTGCACACTTCAGGAGAAGGAAGGGTAGAGAAGAGGGATGCAGTCCTAGTGACTGAGTTGACTACTTTCCACACTCAGAGAGCCTCTTCTCCAGCTCTACCTTCTCATTGGTCAGAACACTGACCCTGACCCTCTCCCCCTCAGTAACTGGTCTCTCTCCCTCAGTAACTGGTCTCTCTCCCTCAGTAACTGGTCTCTGTCCCTCAGTAACTGGTCTCTGTCCCTCAGTAACTGGTCTCTCTCCCTCAGTAACTGGTCTCTCTCCCTCAGTAACTAGTCTCTCTCCCTCAGTAACTGGTCTCTGTCCCTCAGTAACTGGTCTCTGTCCCTCAGTAACTGGTCTCTCTCCCTCAGTAACTGGTCTCTCTCCCTCAGTAACTGGTCTCTCTCCCTCAATAACTGGTCTCTCGCCCTCAATAACTGGTCTCTGTCCCTCAGTAACTGGTCTCTGTCCCTCAGTAACTGGTCACTGTCCCTCAGTAACTGGTCTCTCACACAAAGTAACTGGTCTCTGTCCCTCAGTAACTAGCCTCTCTCCCTCAGTAACTGGTCTCTCTCCCTCTGTAACTGGTCTCTCTCACTCAGTAACTGGTCTCTCTCACTCTCTAGCTGGTTTCTGTTCTGCCGGCACTGGTCTCTCTCCTTCAGCAGCTGGTCTCTGTCTGTACACAGGTCAGTGATACCACTACTGGTATCTGGCTGGTCTCTGTCTGTACACAGGTCAGTGATACCACTACTGGTATCTGGCTGGTCTCTCTCTGTACACAGGTCAGTGATACCACTACTGGTATCTGGCTGGTCTCTGTCTGTACACAGGTCAGTGATACCACTACTGGTATCTGGCTGGTCTCTGTCTGTACACAGGTCAGTGATACCACTACTGGTATCTGGCTGGTCTCTCTCTGTACACAGGTCAGTGATACCACTACTGGTATCTGGCTGGTCTCTGTCTTGAGACAGTCCAGTGGTGTTGTAACAGGCCTCTAATAAGTCTCTCTCTTTAGTGGAGCAGGCTAAAATAATAAATATGGAGTCAGTGATGTTTCCCCTAGACGCTGATCTTGGGTCAGTTTTGCATTTCCCCCACTAAATGGTTAAGGTTAGGATTGGGGGAGGGAAGTTGATCCTAGATCTCAATTCTCTATGGACGTTGTCTACTATTTTTGTTTTTGTTTCAAACTACAGGTGCCATTAGCTATGTAATGTCAAGTCTCATCTGTAACAGGTCTCTTGGCATACTTGCTGTAGTGAGATCATTAAATAGAGGCTATGTCCCAAATTGCACCCTAATCCTGGCAGCCTATTCTGGTCAAAAGTAGTGCACTAAAGGGAAATAGGGCATAGTCGCCTGTAGCTCAGTTGTTAGAGCGTGGCGCTTGCAATGCCAGGGTTGTGGGTTCGTTTCCCATGGGGGGCCAGTATGAAAATATATGCACTCACTAACTGTAAGTTGCTCTGGATAAGAGGGTCTGCTAAATTACTAAAATGTAAAACATTTACAATTTGGGATACAGTCTCACTCACAAAAAGCCAGCCTCATAGAGATGTTGAGAGTGACTTGTAGAACACACAGCACCCAGCCTGTAGAGTCTTGATAAAACATTTTTTAAAATCCATTTTAGAATAAGGCTGTAACGGAACAAAATTTGGAAAATTTGAATACTTTCCGAATGCGCTGTATATTCATATATATCACTCAATAGCCATTGTCAATGTTAAGATTTATAGTTCACTATGTAGCATTGCATGTAGGCTATACATACATCTCTCTCTCTCTCTCTCTCTCTCTCTCTCTCTCTCTCTCTCTCTCTCTCTCTCTCTCTCTCTCTCTCTCTCTCTCTCTCTCTCTCTCTCTCTCTCTCTCTCTCTCTCTCTCTCTCTCTCTCTCTCTCTCTCTCTCTCTCTCTCTCTCTCTCTCTCTCTATCTCTCTCTTTATTTGGTCGGCTAGCAGTGATGTTGATGGTTGGATACAGTACTGAATGAAAGTAACCTTCCAAAAACATTCAAATAGAAAGAAAGATGTCACGGAAGAGAATGAACAGGGGATGGAGAGGACATCACAAACAACTGTCTGGTCTACAAGCCTGCGTCCCTAAGGACACCCTATTTCCCTATGTAGTGCACTATATAGAGAATATGGTGCAATTTGGGATACATATCAAGTCTCCTTCTTATTGGTGGATAGAGCCTTGAAACATCCTGTCACCTGCTGTGGGCCACAGACAGAGAACAGAGAGGGAGCGGGTGGAGACCCCATTAGACACCATGCATGAGTGAGTGGGTATGTAGCAGACAGGTCCACTGGTGCATGGTGCAGTGTGTTACCATTGGTCAACTACACGTTGTCCCTTGTACAGTGAAGGTTGTCATTAGCATCGTTTTTTTAAATATTTTTTTTACTTAGCCTCAACCTATGTCAAATCACATGACATGTTTGTAATAAAATAATGAAGAGTCATTTTCCAGAGTACAGTACGTCTACATCCTCTCCTCTAAATCTAAACACAACTACTATTT
>NW_028165162.1:5000-7500 GCF_964263955.1 Coregonus lavaretus
TGCTTAGCTTCCGAGATCTGACGAGATCGGGCGTATTCAGGCTGGTATGGCCGTAAGCGAGGGAACAACTCTTGGTACACTATATAAAGTCAATGTGTCACTCACTCTGAACGAGACACAGAAAAGTATCCACTTTATGACACAGACTGAAGAAGCTCAAACCTTGCTTACATTTCCAAGATATATATATATATATATATATATATATATATATATATATATATACATATATATATATTTGAGTCTTGTGGGGGTGGAAGAGGGCATATCCTATGTTGACTTATGACAAGTTCATGGACTAGGGCCCTATAAAATAGGCGTTGCGGACCGAATCACGGAATCCAGACATTAAACCCAAATTCAACAATATTCAAACATTTATTGAACTTAGTAGGAAATCAACTAAATCTATTCAACTTGTTAGAAAACATATTAATTTGCCCAAGCCAATCATAAGACATGAACAAAATGCATCAGTGATTGGTATTTCCATGAACTTTCTGAAAGGGCACAGGAATGCCCCTGTCTGTGTGCATGTGTGCGGTGCGCGCGTATGTCTACACTTTGTGTAGCCGTTAGCGATGATGCTAATGATAACCTTCTTCTGGTAGGGAAGGAATGGCTTTCCCCCAAAACCTTCGCAAGTAAATGTTAACTACAAAGTAGCCTATGCCTGCCTGGCAGAATTATACCGTGATCATTTGCATCACTCCAGTGGCCATTTGTCCTACAGCAACACCGCTTAACCAAACAAAGGTCTCTTCCTGGTGCACGCTTGCATTTAAGGGTAACTACACCCCAAAATCTAAATGTCTTCCATTTTTCCCAGACCTCAAAAATGGTCACCTGATAGGGTTTAAACATTGTTGTGGACATAGAACATCCAATTGTGCTGTTTTGCTATTAAAAAGGTGTACTTTTGAGAGCGAAAACCTGCCAAAACAGGGACAAACGGTCAACGGGGAAATCTAAACGGAGAAAAGGGAACTTGGGAATTAACGGAATCAGGCAAAACATTGAAGGGATTTTATAGTGCCCTAATGGACTACAGACATTGACAGTCTCCTAGACTAAAAACAAAGGCTGTATGTACTGCCTACATTTTGAGGGAAACGCAATGTCCATTATTTGATTTGATCAGGGCAGGGCAGGGCAGGGCAGGGCAGGGCAGCACACACAAACTGCATTTAGTCCAATAACAATCCATGATATTATTAGGGTGATAAATAAAAGGCAATTGCTCCATGACACAAGAGCACGCTCTACTGGGACAAAAAGCTTACAGCACCTGGTATTCCCAGGCGGTCTCCCATCCAAGTACTAACCAGGCCCGACCCTGCTTAGCTTCCGAGATCGGACGAGATCGGGCGTATTTTTTTTTTTTTTTTTTTTTTTTTTTTTTTAAATTAACCCATCTTTATATCATAGCTTCATATTTCACATCTTCACATCATATCATAGCTTCACAGCTTCTTTTTACATATCATAGCTTCATATTTCACATCATTTCTTCACATCTCATAGCTTCACAGCTTCTTTTTACATATCATAGCTTCATATTTCACATCTCATCGCTTCACAGCTTATTTTTTCATATCATAGCTTCATATTTCACATCACTTCTTCACATCTCATAGCTTCACAGCTTCTTTTTTACATATCATAGCTTCATATTTCACATCACTTCTTCACATCTCATAGCTTCACAGCTTCTTTTTACATATCATAGCTTCATATTTCACATCTCATAGCTTCACAGCTTATTTTTACATATCATAGCTTCATATTTCACATCTCATAGCTTCACAGCTTATTTTTTCCATATCATATCTTCATATTTCACATCTTCACATCTCAGCCTATAACGCAGATTATCAGTCCACGTCATAGCTTCTTACATGCTTTTACAGCAACTGGTATTCCAAGGTGGTCCCCCATCCAAGTACTAACCAGCCCTAAACCTGCTTAGCTTCCGAGATCTGACGAGATCGGGCGTATTCAGGCTGGTATGGCCGTAAGCGAGGGAACAACTCTTGGTACACTATATAAAGTCAATGTGTCACTCACTCTGAACGAGACACAGAAAAGTATCCACTTTATGACACAGACTGAAGAAGCTCAAACCTTGCTTACATTTCCAAGATATATATATATATATATATATATATATATATATATATATATATATATATATTTGAGTCTTGTGGGGGTGGAAGAGGGCATATCCTATGTTGACTTATGACAAGTTCATGGACTAGGGCCCTATAAAATATGCGTTGCGGACCGAATCACGGAATCCAGACATTAAACCCAAATTCAACAATATTCAAACATTTATTGAACTTAGTAGGAAATCAACTAAATCTATTCAACTTGTTAGAAAACATATTAATTTGCCCAAGCCAATCATAAGACATGAACAAAATGCATCAGTGATTGGTATTTCCATGAACTTTCTGAAAGGGCACAGGAATGCCCCTGTCTGTGTGCATGTGTGCGG
>NW_028165161.1:0-7500 GCF_964263955.1 Coregonus lavaretus
TCTGTCTCTCTCTCTCTCTCTCTCTCTCTCTCTGTCTCTGTCTCTGTCTCTCTCTGTCTGTCTGTCTGTCTGTCTGTCTGTCTGTCTCTCTCTCTCGCTCTCCCCCTCTCTCTCCCTCTCTCTCTCCCTCTCTCTCTCTCCCTCTCTCCCCCCTCTCTCTCTCTCCCTCTCTCTCTCTCTCTCTCTCTCTCCCTCTCTCCACTCCACATCTCTCCCTCGACAGTGTCCCAGCTCTACTTGGACTGTTTTAAAACAACGTAAAACAAATTGGAGAAATGTATTCCTGCTCCAAAGCAAAGCAGCCAAATCCCAGAGATGGATGAGCTGTTTTTATCTGAAAAACAGTGTTAATTTGTCCTTCATTCATTGCCCTCCCACACACAAGAGGCAGGCAAGGCAGCAACACCATAGGTGAACTGAACTGAGATAAACATTCTAATTGGGATGAAAATGGATGGCATTCATTATGGATCCCCTCCTCTTCAAAGGGCTGAGGGAAGCTGTTGAAATGCTGGGAAGGAAATTGACTTTTAGGATCACTAAGCTCTCTTTGAAAAAACTGAGAATACATTAAAGATAAAAGCTGCCTCAGGACCGAAGGTTGGATGCATTTGTTGTCTAAATAAAATAAAAGTAAATGTGTTTTATGCTGCCTGACAGATTCTAATGAGAAGAGAAAGACAAACAAAGAGAACTAGATCATTCTCCTGTCCCGTTTGATTAATTATTAACTTGATAATGTGTTCGGTTCAGGGTTACTGTGCCGTTCAATCTTGTTTTCCGTTGCCAATACCGTTACGTTGCTATCACTTAGTCACAGTGAGAAGATAAGACAGTCAAAGTACTGTGTACACCCAATCCCACTCTCATCTATCCAACATACTGCATGGTGTGGAGGCACAGTAATCAATCTATTGCTAATTTTAAATGCAAAATCAGCCTCATGAACAGTTAGTTTGAGATACTGTACATTATTGGCAAACCTTTTTTATGCTATCTTTTATTACCCAGTGCTTCCAGTTATCACAATAGTTGCCATGGTGCTCTGACTGAAAGCAAGTTTCAGCAGCTCTACTAACAGCGTTTTCCTGCTAGTTATAAACTACATTATAAACTGTCTAATGTACGATATCAAACACGATTAAGTAATCACCTAGGCTACTGGTAATGCTCTGTTGTACTTCTTTGTAAATTGTTTGTGATTCAGATTCTGGAACACCATAGTTAGATTCTGATTCTGGAACACCATAGTTAGATTCAGATTCTGGAACACCATAGTTAGATTCAGATTCTGGAACACCATAGTTAGATTCAGATTCTGGAACACCCTAGTTAGATTCAGATTTTGGAACACCCTAGTTAGATTCAGATTCTGGAACACCCTAGTTAGATTCAGATTGTGGAACACCCTAGTTAGATTCAGATTCTGGAACACCATAGTTAGATTCAGATTCTGGAACACCCTAGTTAGATTCAGATTCTGGAACACCATAGTTAGATTCAGATTCTGGAACACCATAGTTAGACTGATGGCAACTTTCAGTAGCACTAACAGCAGTACTGGCCTGTTAGTGCTGCTACAGTACTGGCCCCCGCCCCTTCACTGCTCATCCATACAATCACAGCAAATGATACTCTGAGGACTCTACCAAACAATCACGCTGAGCTACAGAGCTTTTTATTTTCCAGTGTCACGAATGCATCAGCCAGTGTGTCAACCCTAACACCCTAACACCCTAATGTACTACACACACTACTGTTCTATTCCACCAATACTAGTGCAGGTTTGGAAGCATCCTTCATTTCTCTCTCTGCATAGCTGATGTGGCTTTAGCGAGTGACACAATGCCACAGTAAGCCCATTAGCTCTGTTCAATTCTCTGGTGACTACAGTAGCTGGGCTCTTATAGAAGCAGAACACTGGTATAAAAATACAGCAGGCCAAAACACTTCGTGGCAGATTTAAACCAGGAAAATAATGGGTCTATTTTACAGATGTTGGATGTTTATGCACCTTTTAAAGTCAATGTTCCCGTGTTCGCGGAGACCGCATTAATGGTAAACGCTGCATATGTCGGCTCAAATGGTAATGAATTTTAAATGGCTCTTAGCCGACAAAGAGTGATCAGATTGAATCCTGGCCTTACTGTCAGGGTATTGTTACTCTCTGAAACGCAGAACTAAAATCTGGCATAATTGTGTCAGATGCTTGATTAGGTTCCAGAGAAGATGTAGGTGAAACTATACTAGAACTAAGAGTGGAAGGAAGCAGGGAGGTAGCTCTACAAGTTTAGGAGAAAATATACTAGAACTAGGAGTGGAAGGAAGCAGGGAGGTAGCTCTCTGCAAGTTTAGGATAAAATATACTAGAACTAGGAGTGGAAGGAAGCAGGGAGGTAGCTCTCTGCAAGTTTAGGATAAAATATACTAGAACTAAGAGTGGAAGGAAGCAGGGAGGTAGCTCTCTGCAAGTTTAGGATAAAATATACTAGAACTAGGAGTGGAAGGAAGCAGGGAGGTAGCTCTCTGCAAGTTTAGGAGAAAATATACTAGAACTAGGAGTGGAAGGAAGCAGGGAGGTAGCTCTCTGCAAGTTTAGGAGAAAATATACTAGGAGTGGAAGGAAGCAGGGAGGTAGCTCTACAAGTTTAGGATAAAATATACTAGAACTAGGAGTGGAAGGAAGCAGGGAGGTAGCTCTCTGCAAGTTTAGGAGAAAATATACTAGGAGTGGAAGGAAGCAGGGAGGTAGCTCTACAAGTTTAGGATAAAATATACTAGAACTAGGAGTGGAAGGAAGCAGGGAGGTAGCTCTCTGCAAGTTTAGGATAAAATATACTAGAACTAGGAGTGGAAGGAAGCAGGGAGGTAGCTCTCTGCATGTTTAGGATAAAATATACTAGAACTAGGAGTGGAAGGAAGCAGGGAGGTAGCTCTCTGCAAGTTTAGAAGCTCTTAAATGTAATGGAAAAAATGTAGATTTCCGCCTTAATAGACATACCCAAAAGTAACTGCTTTTAATTAGCAGTTATATGATAAAGACACGTGTAAAATGTATATCATTGGAAAGAAAACACCAGGGAGATTATGAAGAAATGGTCAGAAGATAGTTAGGAATGGCACAGTTCAGATCACACAAGATCATGCACACACAAAGTAAGCTGTTAGTCAATTATTGATGAAAAGAGCTGGAAACACATCAGATGGATTCCACAACAAGTCAAAAAACTTGATAGACCCAATCGCTAGAACTTTACAGACGTTTTAGCAAGGGGTGTCAGGTGCGGTCATGGGGGACATCTCCAAGTGTCCCTTCAGCCTTTCCAACGGATCCTAAGTGGGGCGGCAGGTAGCTTAGTGGGTAAGAGCGTTGTGCCAGTAACCGAAAGGTCGCTGGTTCTAATCCCCGAGCCGACTAGGTGAAAAATTGGTCGATGTGCCCTTAAGCAAGGCACTTAACCCTAATTGCTCCTGTAAGTCGCTCTGGATAAGAGTGTCGACGTAAATGTAAATGAGGTAATTCCACTGCTTTTACACATTAAATAAGCCTAAAAGTTATTGGTCACTATAAAAGCACAATTTCTACAATATCGACCTGTCAGGGGACATCTAAGTGTCCTTTCAACCTCTCCAAAGTGTTTGAATGGGGTAATTCCACTGCTGTTGTCACGACTTCCTCCGAAGCTGCCTCCTCTCCTTGTTCGGGCAGGCTTCGGCGTTCGTCGTCACCGGCCTTCTAGCCACTGCCGCTCCTCATCTCATCATTCCATTTTGTTTTGTCTTGTTTATTACACACACCTGGTTCATATCCCCTCATCAGTACCTGTATAAGTGTTCCCTCTGCCCCCCTTGTCTTTGTGTGTGATTGTTTATTGTGGAGGTGACTACAGTTGAAGCCGGAAGTTTACATACACCTTAGCCAAATACATTTAAACTCAGTTTTTCACAATTCCTGACATTTAATCCTAGTAAAAATTCCCTGTCTTAGGTCAGTTAGGATCATCACTTTATTTTAAGAATGTGAAATGTCAGAATAATAGTAGAGAGTGATTTATTTCAGCTTTTATTTCTTTCATCATGTTCCCAGTGGGTCAGAAGTTTACATACACTCAATTAGTATTTGGTAGCATTGCCTTTAAATTGTTTAACTTGTGTCAAATGTTTTGGGTAGCCTTCCACAAGCTTCCCACAATAAATTAAGTGAATGTTGGCCCATTCCTCCTGACAGAGCTAGTGTAACTGAGTCAGGTTTGTAGGCCTCCTTGCTCGCACACGCTTTTTCAGTTCTGCCCACACATTTTCTATAGAATTGAGGTCAAGGCTTTGTGATGGCCACTCCAATACATTGACTTTGTTGTCCTTAAGCCATTTTGCCACAACTTTGGAAGTATGCTTGGGGTCATTGTTCATTTGGAAGACCCATTTGCGACCAAGCTTTAACTTCCTGACTGTTGTCTTGAGATGTTGCCTCAATATATCCACATAATTTTCCTTCCTCATGATGCCATCTATTTTGTGCACCAGTCCCTCCTGCAGCAAAGCAACCCCACAGCAAGATGCTGCCACCCCCGTGCTTCATGGTTGGAATGGTGTTCTTCGGCTTGCAAGGCACCCCCTTTTTCATCCAAACATAACGATGTCATTATGGCCAAACAGTTCTATTTTTGTTTCATCAGACCAGAGGACATTTCTCCAAAAAGTACGATCTTTGTCCCCATGTGCAGTTGCAAACCGTAGTCTGTTTTTTTTATGGCGGTTTTGGAGAGCCTTTCACGTTATGTCGATATAGGACTCGTTTTACTGTGGATATAGATACTTTTGTACCTGTTTCCTCCAGCATCTTCACAAGGTCCTTTGCTGTTGATCTGGGATTGATTTGCACTTTTCTAGGAGACAGAACGCGTCTCCTTCCTGAGTGGTATTACGGCTGCGTGGTCCCATGGGGTTTATACTTGCGTACTATTGTTTGTACAGATGAACATGGTACCTTCAGGCATTTGGAAATTGCTCCCAAGGATGAACTAGACTTGTGGAGGTCTACATATTTTTTTCTAAGGTTTTTGCTGATTTCTTTTGATTTTCCCATGATGTCAAGCAAAGAGGCACTGAGTTTGAAGGTAGGCCTTGAAATACATCCACAGGTACACCTCCAATTGACTCAAATGATGTCAATTAGTCTATCAAAAGCTTCTAAAGTCATGACATTATTTTCTGGAATGTTCCACGCTGTTTAAAGGCACAGTCAACTTAGTGTATGTAAACTTCTGACCCACTAGAATTGTGATACAGTGAATTATAAGTGAAATAATCTGTTTGTAAACAATTGTTGGAAAGATTACTTGTGTCATGCACAAAGTAGATGTCCTAACTGACTTGCCAAAACTATAGTTTGTTAACAAGTAATTTGTGGAATGGTTGAAAAAAACGAGTTTTAAAGACTCCAACCTAAGTGTGAAAAGTACTGTTGATGACCAAGAAACTTACTGATGTGAAGAGTACTGTTGATGACCAAGAAACTCACTGATGTGAAGAGTACTGTTGATGTCCAAGAAACTCACTCATGTGAAGAGTACTGTTGATGGCCAAGAAATTAGCATTAGAGACAGCAGTGGGGGTTGTGGAAGAGGAGTGGGGCCTTTGTGGAGTGGTGGAGCTTGAACCATCAGTGGAGACAGCATTAGAGACAGCAGTTGGGGTTGTGGATCTGGCAGGGGAGGTTGTGGATCTGGCAGGGGAGGTTGTGGATCTGGCAGGGGAGGTTGTGGATCTGGCAGGGGAGGTTGTGGATCTGGCAGGGGAGGTTGTGGATCTGGCAGGGGAGGTTGAAGACCTTGACCGGCAGGGGCGCTTGCTGTGGTGTGGTTTGCTCCCAAACGTCATCATCCTCTCTGTGGGGAATAACATAAAGGAATATAGAGGGATCAATACTGCTGTCAGATACACGTCATTATAGTTGACTCATTTTAATAAACTACATTACTGGAATGGAAAAGCAATATACTAAAAGATAACACCCAGACTAAACTTTGTTACAAATTCCCTGCTGGTGACTTTTAGCATCTCACAGCCCTCTCTCAGAGACTAATCCTGTCTGAGTCCGTCAGTAGGCTCCCCTCCCCACTGGTCATAGCAGGCCAGGAGGATTGTAAACTGGCCCTTCACAACTGGCCAGGGGAAGAGAGAGCAGCCAGCTCACCTGTCCACAAAGCATCTCAGAGTAGGAGTGCTGATCTAGGATGATAATGAATGAGATTATTTGGACATTGTCTGGAGAGCGCCTCACACAGAGGTGTAGGCAGACATTTGATGGTGGGTCGTGGATGGGCCAACAGAGGAGGGTTGCTGAGGAATATGTTTGTAGTAATAATGTGTTCTTTTTTAGTTTTTGCTCAATCTGACCTGTGTCCACCCACTGGGACTAGGAGTGGAAAGAAGCAGGGAGGTTGCTCTCTGCAAGTTTAGGAGAAAATATATTAGGACTAGGAGGGGAAGGAAGCAGGGAGGTAGCTCTCTGCAAGTTTAGGAGAAAATATATTAGGACTAGGAGGGGAAGGAAGCAGGGAGGTAGCTCTCTGCAAGTTTAAGGCAAGTCTATGGGTCAAATATCGCCCTCCCCTTCCGAAATTCGAAAGATGCAAACACCTGCGAAATTGTGATTGGTCCACATGATCAGTTCTGAAAAATCTCCGAACCAGAACAAAGTTCCTTGTTAGTCGTCGCATCGCACATCGTCTGTTGAGCGACGCTACAATACCATTTATGTTACGTGCGTCTGTTCACAAGAGATTTGAGTATTGTGGGATTCTAATTTGTATATATATATATATTAGATATATCTTGCAGAAACTAGAGTGTTAACATGTAACTAACACTTTACCATAACTCTACCATAACTCTACCA
Organism: Coregonus lavaretus; assembly: GCF_964263955.1. Classification (NCBI taxonomy): domain Eukaryota; kingdom Metazoa; phylum Chordata; class Actinopteri; order Salmoniformes; family Salmonidae; genus Coregonus; species Coregonus lavaretus. The sequence continues at coordinate 6,902 of NW_028165161.1, forward strand.
TAACTCTACCATAACTCTACCATAACTCTACCATAACTCTACCATACGATACCATAACTCCACCATAACTCCACCATAACTCTACCATAACTCTACCATAACTCTACCATAACTCTACCATACGATACCATATGATACCATAACTCTACCATACGATACCATAACTCTACCATACGATACCATAACTCTACCATAACTCTACCATAACTCTACCATAACTCTACCATAACTCTACCATAACTCTACCATACGATACCATACGATACCATAACTCCACCATAACTCTACCATAACTCCACCATAACTCTACCATAACTCTACCATACGATACCATACGATACCATAACTCTACCATAACTCCACCATAACTCCACCATAACTCCACCATAACTCCACCATAACTCTACCATAAATCTACCATAACTCTACCATAACTCTACCATAACTCTACCATAACTCTACCATAACTCCACCATAACTCTACCATAACTCTACCATAACTCTACCATAACTCTACCATAACTCTACCATAACTCCACCATAACTCCACCATAACTCTACCATAACTCTACCATAACTCTACCATACGATACCATAAC
>NW_028165161.1:12500-35981 GCF_964263955.1 Coregonus lavaretus
TAGCAAGCCACGGTCACGTGACTCACTGTCTGTAGGAGCGATTCATTTTTGTGAACGGGGTGGTGTACCTAATATATATATATGTTTACCTTTCAGAAAATCAGCAGTTATTTCTGGTCGTTTATCAAAATTAGCGGGCTAACTCATTGATCCAGTTTTATAGTATACCCCTCAGGCTAGGCTAGAGGCACAGCCTGTTTACTCTGGAGATACAGGTCTGTCAATTATGGTCCCTAATTCTCTTTTTCCTGAAGTGTGCACTTGATATTCAGACATGGAACGGAGAGACAAGAGGCATGACATCCCCCTTTAAACTTTATTAGTTCTCTCATTATTGTTTAACAAAGCAAAACACCAAATTATGAAGGCATCGTTTTCATTTCGTAGCACTGAACTGTAATTCGTTCAGTAATTCATTGTTTTCATGGTACTGTACTTTACTGTTATTCATTGGATGTTCTGTATAGCATGGCACCACTGAAAGGAATAATTAATAAACGCATAGTGGCGAACATGGGACAACACATTTTCCAAAAACCCAGAGATTAAAAGAGAGTAAATCAATAGAACAAAACATATCAGCCATCACGCGGGGTAAATACTCAAAATTACAAAACATCTGCAAGCGATACACAACCAAGCATCTGCACTTAAACCCTTTTATATGTTAGAAATAAGGCAAATTCATTTGATACAATTATCGACAATCTGGTTAATAGAGGATGAGAAGATAAAAGAGAGAGAGGAGACTATTATAATGCCTGACTGTGTCTTCAATGGAACCCTAATCCCTATATAGTGCACTACTTCTGACCAGGGCCCACAGGGCACTATGTAGGGAATAGGGTGCCATTCAGGACACAGCCCCATGTTTGTGAAGTTCTAAGCGATTCCGGCATTGGGAAAGAAAAGGACGAAGAAGGACCATAATCAATCTGTTGAAAGACTACAAGACACCGGACTTCCTGTAGTTCAAAGTGTTTGTCGGTGCTGATAAGGAGCGATTTCCTGTTTTTACTGAGTTTTTTTCTGCGTCTCAAGTGGCACCCCCTTCCCTATGTAGTGCACTACTTTTGGCCAGGGCTCAAATGGCTCTGTTGAAAAGTAGTGCACTACATAGGGAATAGTGTGCTGCTTGGTACCCAGCGTTAGTCTGCAGATACAGATGCTGCTCTCTGAACATCAGACATTGTCAGAGCTTCTGTGTGTGTCTGTGTGTGTGTGTGTGCATCTCTCTCTGTGTGTGTGTGTGTGTGTGTGTGTGTGTGTGTGTGTGTGTGTGTGTGTGTGTGTGTGTGTGTGCATGTGAACATCAGACATGATCAGAGCTTCATCTCACTGATGAAAGCAAAGCAGCTGGAGCTGAGAGATGGTGAGGGAGTCATTTTGATGTGTGTGTGTGTGTGTGTCTCTGGTTGTGTGTGTGTGTCTCTGGTTGTGTGTGTCTCTGGTTGTGTGTGTGTGTGTGTGTGTCTCTGGTTGTGTGTGTGTGTGTCTCTGGTTGTGTGTGTGTGTCTCTGGTTGTGTGTGTGTGTGTCTCTGGTTGTGTGTGTGTGTGTCTCTGGTTGTGTGTGTGTGTCTCTGGTTGTGTGTGTGTGTGTCTCTGGTTGTGTGTGTGTGTGTCTCTGGTTGTGTGTGTGTGTCTCTGGTTGTGTGTGTCTCTGGTTGTGTTTGTGTGTGTGTGTGTGTGTGTCTCTGGTTGTGTGTGTGTGTGTCTCTGGTTGTGTGTGTGTGTGTGTGTGTCTCTGGTTGTGTGTGTGTGTGTCTCTGGTTGTTTGTGTGTGTGTCTCTGGTTGTGTGTGTGTGTGTCTCTGGTTGTGTGTGTGTGTGTCTCTGGTTGTGTGTGTGTGTGTCTCTGGTTGTGTGTGTGTGTGTGTGTGTGTGTATGTAGCAAGGTATTCGTTGCTGACGATGTGACTAGGCATCGGAGCTGAAACGTGTGTGTGTTGATGATGTTGTGGTGTACTCCTGTGTGTGTGTGTTGATGATGTTGTGATGTACTCCTGTGTGTGTGTGTTGACGATGTTGTGGTGTACTCCTGTGTGTGTGTGTTGATGATGTTGTGGTGTACTCCTGTGTGTGTGTTGATAATTTTGTGGTGTACTCCTGTGTATGTGTGTTGATGATGTTGTGGTGTACTCCTGTGTGTGTGTGTGTTGATAATTTTGTGGTGTACTCCTGTGTGTGTGTTGATGATGTTGTGGTGTACTCCTGTGTGTGTGTCATGTGGTGTTCTGTTGTTTTTACAGTTCCATGCTCCCACAATGTTCTAGACTCTAGATGGCGTGTAAGGTTAGGTGGAACGCTCCCACAATGTTCTAGACTCTAGATGGCATGTAAGGTTAGATGGAACGCTCCCACAATGTTCTAGACTCTAGATGGCATGTAAGGTTAGATGGAATGCTCCCACAATGTTCTAGACTCTAGATGGCATGTAAGGTTAGATGGAACGCTCCCACAATGTTCTAGACTCTAGATGGCGTGTAAGGTTAGGTGGAACGCTCCCACAATGTTCTAGACTCTAGATGGCGTGTAAGGTTAGATGGAACGCTCCCACAATGTTCTAGACTCTAGATGGCATGTAAGGTTAGATGGAATGCTCCCACAATGTTCTAGACTCTAGATGGCATGTAAGGTTAGATGGAACGCTCCCACAATGTTCTAGACTCTAGATGGCGTGTAAGGTTAGGTGGAACACTCCCACAATGTTCTAGACTCTAGATGGCGTGTAAGGTTAGATGGAACGCTCCCACAATGTTCTAGACTCTAGATGGCATGTAAGGTTAGGTGGAACACTCCCACAATGTTCTAGATGGCGTGTAAGGTTAGATGGAACACTCCCACAATGTTCTAGATGGCGTGTAACAGAGATATTATGTTTAGATATGATTCATATTCTCAATATAAGGGTGTAGAATGGAAGGGTAGTCCAACAGAAGGTTTAGTCCTCTGGCACTATGGCTAATATGGGAATGGCTATTAGTAGTAGTTAGATCTAACAGACTGCCAGGTGTCTCACCACTCATCTCTTCAGTTAGATCTAACAGACTGCCAGGTGTCTCACAACTCATCTCTTCAGTTAGATCTAACAGACTGCCAGGTGTCTCACCACTCATCTCTTCAGTTAGATCTAACAGACTGCCAGGTATCTCACCACTCATCTCTTCAGTTAGATCTAACAGACTGCCAGGTGTCTCACCACTCATCTCTTCAGTTAGATCTAACAGACTGCCAGGTATCTCACCAATCATCTCTTCAGTTAGATCTAACAGACTAACAGGTATCTCACAAATCATCTCTTCAGTTAGATCTAACAGACTGCCAGGTATCTCACCAATCATCTCTTCAGTTAGATCTAACAGACTGCCAGGTGTCTCACCACTCATCTCTTCAGTTAGATCTAACAGACTGCCAGGTGTCTCACAACTCATCTCTTCAGTTAGATCTAACAGACTGCCAGGTATCTCACCAATCATCTCTTCAGTTAGATCTAACAGACTGCCAGTTATCTCACCACTCATCTCTTCAGTTAGATCTAACAGACTGCCAGGTGTCTCACCACTCATCTCTTCAGTTAGATCTAATAGACTGCCAGGTGTCTCACCACTCATCTCGTCAGTTAGATCTAATAGACTGCCAGGTGTCTCACCACTCATCTCTTCAGTTAGATCTAACAGACTGCCAGGTGTCTCACCACTCATCTCTTCAGTTAGATCTAACAGACTGCCAGGTGTCTCACCACTCATCTCTTCAGTTAGATCTAATAGACTGCCAGGTGTCTCACCACTCCTCTCTTCAGTTAGATATGTTAGAGTCCTCTATTACATGTTAATTGTTTTACATACATATTTGATTTTGATCAATGATTCATTTAATGAATGACAGATTTCTTAATAAAGATTGATTGATTATTAATTTCATTGATGACAGATTACATCATTTCATTATAATAAAGATTCACAAAGTAATTAAAAAAGTAAAACAGGTGAATGCGTTATGTTATGTTGGATGACTGGTTCTTTTTCCTCTGGTCCTGCAGTATCAGAGGGTGTAGAGGTACTGTCATTCTTCACACTGTTGGCTGGTTGATTGTCCCTCCTCCTCCTCCTGCTGCTCATTCTTTCATCTCTGTGGGATCTGGATGGAAAGAATAAAAGATAAAAGAGGGCAGAAAAGAAGAAGAAGAAGAAAAAGAAGAAGAAGAAGAAGAAGTCGATGACGCAAGGGTGCAAAACTAGAACAACCTTTTCCAGAAACAGAGTTTGACCTTCAGAAGTACAATCACAGCCTGCACAATAGACCTTATTCACATTGCGATCATGATTGGTCAAGATCCAGGAAGTTGAATTGCTCCTCATTTACCCCATGATGTTGGGCCACATTTTGTTATGTTACAGCCTTATTCTAAAATGGATTAAATTATTTTTTTCCCTCATGAATCTACACACAATCCTCCATAATGACAAAGCAAAAACAGGATTTTATACAGTGAGGGAAAAAAGTATTACATTTACGTCATTTAGCAGACGCTCTTATCCAGAGCGACTTACAGTTAGTGAATACATATATATATTTTTTTATACTGGCCCCCCGTGGGAATCGAACCCACAACCCTGGCGTTGCAAACGCCATGCTCTATCAACTGAGCTACATCCCTGCCGGCCATTCCCTCCCCTACCCTGGACGACGCTGGGCCAGTTGTGCGCCGCCCATGGGTCTCCCGGTCGCGGCCGGCTGCGACAGAGCCTGGATTCAAACCAGGATCTCTAGTGGCACAGTTAGCACTGCGATGCAGTGCCTTAGACCACTGCGCCACTCAGGAGTAGTTGATCCCCTGCTGATTTTGTAAGTTTGCCCACTGACAAAGACATGATCAGTCTATAATTTTAATGGTAGGTTTATTTGAACAGTGAGAGACAGAATAAAAAAAAAATCCAGAAAAACGCATGTAAAAAATGTTATAAATGGATTTGCATTTTAATGAGGGAAATAAGTATTTGACCCCTCTGCAAAACATTACTTAGTACTTGGTGGCAAAACCCTTGTTGGCAATCACAGAGGTCAGACGTTTTTTGTAGTTGGCCACCAGGTTTGCACACATCTCAGGAGGGATTTTGTTCCACTCCTCTTTGCAGATCTACTCGTCATTAAGGTTTCGAGGCTGACGTTTGGCAACTCGAACCTTCAGCTCCCTCCACAGATTTTCTATGGGATTAAGGTCTGGAGACTGGCTAGGCCACTCCAGGACCTTAATGTGCTTCTTCTTGAGCCACTCCTTTGTTGCCTTGGCCGTGTGTTTTGGGTCATTGTCATGCTGGAATACCCATCCACTACCCATTTTCAATGCCTGGCTGAGGGAAGGAGGTTCTCACCCAAGATTTGACGGTACATGGTCCTGTCCATCGTCCCTTTGATGTGGTGAAGTTGTCCTGTCCCCTTAGCAGAAAAACACCCCCAAAGCATAATGTTTTCACCTCCATGTTTGACAGTGGGGATGGTGTTCTTGGGGTCATAGGCAGCATTCCTCCTCCTCCAAACACGGCGAGTTGAGTTGATACCAAAGAGCTCGATTTTGGTCTCATCTGACTACAACACTTTTACCCAGTTCTCCTCTGAATCATTCAGATGTTCATTGGAAAACTGACAGCCCTGTATATGTGCTTTCTTGAGCAGGGGGACCTTGCGGGCGCTGCAGGATTTCAGTCCTTCAGGGCGTAGTGTGTTACCAATTGTTTTCTTGGTGACTATGGTCCCAGCTGCCTTGAGATCATTGACAAGATCCTCCCGTGTAGTTCTGGGCTAATTCCTCACCGTTCTCATGATCATTGCAACTCCACAAGGTGAGATCTTGCATGGAGCCCCAGGCCGAGGGAGATTGACAGTTATTTTGTGTTTCTTCCATTTGCGAATAATTGCACCAAATGTTGTCACCTTCTCACCAAGCTGATTGGCGATGGTCTTGTAGCCCATTCCAGCCTTGTGTAGGTCTACAATCTTGTCCCTGACATCCTTGGAGAGCTCTTTGGTCTTGGCCATGGTGGAGAGTTTGGAATCTGATTGATTGATTGCTTCTGTGGACAGGTGTATTTTATACAGGTAACAAACTGAGATTAGGAGCACTCCCTTTAAGAGTGTGCTCCTAATCTCAGCTCATTAACTGTATAAAAGACACCTGGGAGCCAGAAATCTTTCTGATTGAGAGGGGGTCAAATACTTATTTCCCTCATTAAAATGCAAATCAATTTATAACATTTTTGACATGCGTTTTCTGGATTTTTTTGTTGTTATTCTGTCTCTCACTGTTCAAATAAACCTACCATTAAAATTATAGACTGATCATTTCTTTGTCAGTGGGCAAACGAACAAAATCACCAGGGGATCAAATACTTTTTTCCCTCACTGTACATTTTTGCAAATGTATAAAAAAACAAAAACAAAAATACCTTATTTACATAAGTATTCAGACCCTTTGCTATGAGAATCGAAATTGAGCTCAGGTGCATCCTGTTTCCATTGATAATCCTTGAGATGTTTCTACAACTTGATTGGAGTCCACCTGTGGTAAATTCAATTGATTGGACATGATTTGGAAAGGCACACACCTGTCTATGTAAGGTCCCACAGTTGACAGTGCATGTCAGAGCAAAAACCAAGCCATGAGGTCGAAGGAATTGTCCGTATACCTCAGAGACAGGATTGTGTCGAGGCACAAATCTGGGGAAGGGTACCAAAAAATCTCTGCAGCATTGAAGGTCCCCAAGAACACAGTGACCTCCATCATTCTTAAATGGAAGAAGTTTGGAACCACCAAGACTCTTCCTAGAGCTGGCCGCCCGGCCAAACTGAGCAATCGGGGGAGAAGGGCCTTGGTCAAGGAGGTGACCAAGAATATGATGGTCACTCTGACAGAGCTCTACAGTTCCTCTGTGGAGCTGGGAGAACCTTCCAGAAGGACAGCCATCTCTGCAGCACTCCACCAATCAGGCCTTTATGGTAGAGTGGCCAGACGGAAGCCACTCCTCAGTAAAAGGCAAATGACAGCCCGCTTGGAGTTTGCCAAAAGGCACCTAAAGAACTCTCAGATCATGAGAAAGAAGATTCTCTGGTCTGATGAAACCAAGATTGAACTATTTGGCCTGAATGCCAAGCGTCACATCTGTAAGAAACCTGGCACCATCCCTACGGTGAAGCATGGTGGTGGCAGCATCTTGCTGTGGGGATGTTTTTCAGTGGCAGGGACTGGGAGACTAGTCAGGATCGAGGGAAAGATGAATGGAGCAAAGTACAGAGAGATCCTTGATGAAAACCTGCTCCATAGCACTCAGGACCTCTGCCTGGGACGAAGGTTCACCTTCCAACAGGACAATGATCCTAAGCATACAGCCAAGACAACGTATGAGTGGCTTCGGGACAAGTCTCTGAATGTCCTTGAGTGGCCCAGCCAGAGCCTGGACTTAAACCTGATCGAACATCTCTGGAGAGCGACACTCCCCATCCAACCTGACAGAGCTTGAGAGGATCTGCAGAGAAGAATGGGAGAAACTCCCCAAATACAGGTGTGCCAAGCTTGTAGCGTCATACATAGGCGGCAGGTAGCTTAGTGGTTAAGAGCGTTGTGCCAGTAACCGAAATGTCGCTGGTTCTAATCCCCGAGCCGACTAGGTGAAAAATCTGTCGATGTGCAAAGCACTTAACCCTCATTTATCCTGTAATCGCCCTAATTTCAGCTGTAATTGCTGCCAAAGGTGCTTCAACAAAGTACTGAGTAAATGGTCTGAATACTTATGTAAGAGAGAGAGAGAGAGAGAGAGAGAGAGAGAGAGAGAGAGAGAGATGCAGGAGTGGATGTGCCTGTGTGGAGAGGAAAAGAGGGAGAGTGTATCTATGCATAGTCACTTTACCCCTACCTACATGTACAAATTACCTCGACTAACCTGTACCTCCGCACATTGACATGTACCGGTACCCCCTGTATATAGCCTCGTTATTGTTACTTTTTATTTTATTTTTACTTTAGTAAATATTTTCTTAACTCTATTTCTTGAACTGCATTGTTGGTTAAGGGCTTGTAAGTAAGCATTTCACGATAAGGTTGTATTCGGCGCATGTGACAGATATTTTGATTTGATGGAGCGAGGGAGAGATGGAGTGAGGGATGGAGGGAGAGAAGGAGGGGGGATGGAGGGAGAGAAGGAGAGGGGGATGGAGGGAGAGAAGGAGAGGGGGATGGAGAGAGAGAGAGAAGGAGAGGGGATGGAAGGAGGGAGAGAAGGAGAGGGGATGGAAGGAGGGAGAGAAGGAGAGGGGGATGGAGGGAGAGAAGGAGAGGGGGATGGAGGGAGAGAAGGAGAGGGAGATGGAGGGAGAGAAGGAGAGGGGGATGGAGGGAGAGAAGGAGAGGGGGATGGAGGGAGAGAAGGGGGGGATGGAGGGAGAGAAGGAGAGGGGGATGGAGGGAGAGAAGGAGAGGGGTATGGAGGGAGAGAAGGAGAGGGGGATGAGGGAGAGAAGGAGAGGGGGATGGAGGGAGAGAAGGAGAGGGGGATTGAGGGAGAGAAGGGGGGGGATGGAGGGAGAGAAGGAGAGGGGGATGGAGGGAGAGAAGGAGAGGGGGATGGAGGGAGAGAAGGAGAGGGGGATGAGGGAGAGAAGGAGAGGGGATGGAAGGAGGGAGAGATGGAGAGGGGGATTTAGGGAGAGAAGGAGAGGGGGATGGAGGGAGAGAAGGAGTGGGGATGGAAGGAGGGATAGAAGGAGAGGGGGATAGAGGGAGAGAAGGAGAGGGGGATGGAGAGAGAGAAGGAGAGGGGATGGAAGGAGGGAGAGATGGAGAGGGGGATTTAGGGAGAGAAGGAGAGGGGGATGGAGGGAGAGAAGGAGTGGGGATGGAAGGAGGGATAGAAGGAGAGGGGGATAGAGGGAGAGAAGGAGAGGGGGATGGAGAGAGAGAAGGAGAGGGGGATAGAGAGAGAGAAGGAGAGGGGATGGAAGGAGGGAGAGAAGGAGAGGGGGATGGAGGGAGAGAAGGAGAGGGGGATGGAGGGAGAGAAGGAGAGGGGGATAGAGGGAGAGAAGGAGAGGGGATGGAAGGAGGGAGAGAAGGAGAGGGGATGGAAGGAGGGAGAGAAGGAGAGGGGGATGGAGGGAGAGAAGGAGAGGGGATGGAAGGAGGGAGAGAAGGAGAGGGGGATGGAGGGAGAGAAGGAGAGGGGGATGGAAGGAGGGAGAGAAGGAGAGGGGATGGAAGGAGGGAGAGAAGGAGAGGGGGATGGAGGGAGAGAAGGAGAGGGGATGGAAGGAGGGAGAGAATGAGAGGGGGATGAGGGAGAGAAGGAGAGGGGGATGGAGGGAGAGAAGGAGAGGGGATGGAAGGAGGGAGAGAAGGAGAGGGGGATAGAGGGAGAGAAGGAGGGGGGGATGGAGGGAGAGAAGGAGAGGGGGATAGAGGGAGAGAAGGAGAGGGGATGGAAGGAGGGAGAGAGAGAAGGAGAGGGGGAGAGAGGGAGAGAAGGAGAGAGGATGGAAGGAGGGAGAGAAGGAGAGGGGGATGGAGGGAGAGAAGGAGAGGGGATGGAAGGAGGGAGAGAAGGAGAGGGGGATGAGGGAGAGAAGGAGAGGGGGATGGAGGGAGAGAAGGAGAGGGGATGGAAGGAGGGAGAGAAGGAGAGGGGGATGGGGGAGAGAAGGAGAGGGGATGGAAGGAGGGAGAGAAGGAGAGGGGGATAGAGGGAGCGAAGGAGAGGGGATGGAAGGAGGAAGAGAATGAGAGGGGGATGGAGGGAGAGAAGGAGAGGGGATGGAAGGAGGGAGAGAAGGAGAGGGGGATGGAGGGAGAGAAGGAGAGGGGGATGGTGGAAGAGAAGGAGAGGGGGATAGAGGGAGAGAGTGAAGGAGGGTGAAGCTGAATAGATGCCAGGCATAAAATAAAGTTATATCTAGAACCTAAAAGGGTTCTTCACCTGTCCCAATAGGATAATCTTTTGAAGAACCTTTTTAGGTTCCATATAGGACCCTTTACACAGAGGTTCTACATGGAACCCAGAAGAGTTCTATCTGAATCCAAAAAAGGGTTGTACCTGGACCCAAAAGGGTTCTCCTATTGGGTCAGCCAAAGAACCCTTTTGGAACCGTTTCTTCTAAGAGTGTAATTCAACTAGTGGCTTAGTGGAGAGTTTGCAAAGTTTGGTAACAGAATGACAGCACAAACCATCATTCTGTTACCAAACTGTTTTCAAGTAAATGTCTTTTTATAAAATGTTCTTTGGAAATTGTTCAAATTAGTCTTTGTGCGTAGAGTTGTATGGTTTGTTTGACTTTGTAATAATTGGTTTTTGTTTGACATACATTTTAGAGTGAAATATCTGAGTCTCAGCATCACTCTGTTACCATGGAATTGTCCTTAACTAAATTCAAATCTTGGTAGTGTTCTCAGTAGTGTACTTTTCTGCCATGTAGCGATGTAGCTAACTATTATAACTACACACTTAAATATAAATAAAATATATGGGTGAAGTAGGCAAGAATGTCCTTTATTTTTCGGCATCAGACCTGATTCTCACTTGAAACATAGTTTTTTGTGTTTAACAGACTAAATTACACATTCTGTCAACATCTGGCATCAGAGTGATCAGTTCTTGCAATTTGTAATCGATGACATTTCAGATTTACATATAATAGTTTGGATGTAGTGAACTACTTTTTCAAAGTAACTTTAGTTAAGTAAACTATAATTTTCTTTAGTGTAGCTTAACTTCTTCCAGTGTGAGGTAATTGGTAGCCTGGTAAACTATAATTTTCTTAAGGGTAGCTTTCCCCACTGGTCACTCACTGGTTGAATCAACGTTGTTTCCACGTCTTCCAACGAATTGACGTCTGTGCCCAGTGGGACATGAGGCTTAACTTCTTCCAGTGTGAAGTAATTGGTAGCTTGGAAACTATATTTTCAGAGTAGCTTCCCCAACACTGTGTGCGTGTGTGTGTTTGTGTGCGTGAGTGTGTGTGTTGATTGTGTGTGTGTGTTGATTGTGTGTGTGTGTTGATTGTGTGTGTGTGTGCGTGCGTGTGTGTTGATTGTGTGTGTGTGTGTTGATTGTGTGTGTGTGTTGATTGTGTGTGTGTGTTGATTGTGTGTGTGCGTGCGTGTGTGTGTGTGTTGATTGTATGTGTGTGTTGATTGTGTGTGTGTTGATTGCGTGTGAGAGAGAGAGAGCCTCCAAACTCACCTTTGGTCTGAGTGCTGTTGGTTGGAGTTAGTTCAGATCCATCCAAGCCCTCGCCCTGAGCATTTATTTCTTGTAGACAGACAGAAAAGGAGGAGGAGACGAGTAGAGAGAGAAAGAGAGAGAGAGACAGACAGAGAGAGAGAGAGAGGAGAGAGAGACAGAGAGAGAGACAGAGAGAGAGAGAGAGAGAGGAGAGAGAGACAGAGAGAGAGAGAGAGAGAGAGAGGAGAGAGAGACAGAGAGAGAGAGAGAGAGAGAGAGGAGAGAGAGACAGAGAGAGAGAAATATTTTTTATTGTGAAACAAACAAGAAATAAGACAAAAAAACTGAAAACTTGAGCGTGCATAACTATTCACCCCCCCAAAGTCAATACTTTGTAGGCCACCTTTTGCAGCAATTACAGCTGTAAGTCTCTTGGGGTATGTCTCTATAAGCTTGGTACATCTAGCCACTGGGATTTTTGCCCATTCTTCAAGGCAAAACTGCTCCAGCTCCTTCAAGTTGGATGGGTTCCGCTGGTGTATAGCAATCTTTAAGTCATACCACAAATTCTCAATTGGATTGATGTCTGGGCTTCGACTAGGCCATTCCAAGACATTTAAATGTTTCCCCTTAAACCACTCGAGTGTTGCTTTAGCAGTATGCTTAGGGTCATTGTCCTGCTGGAAGGTGAACCTCCGTCCCAGTCTCAAATCTCTGGAAGACTGAAACAATTTTCCCTCAATAATTTCTCTGTATTTAGCGCTATCCATCATTCCTTCAATTCTGACCAGTTTCCCAGTCCCTGCCGATGAAAAACATCTCCACAGCATGATGCTGCCACCACCATGCTTCACTGTGGGGATGGTGTTCTCGGGGTGATGAGAGGTGTTGGGTTTGTGCCAGACATAGCATTCTCCTTGATGGCCAAAAAGCTCAATTTTAGTCTCATCTGACCAGAGTACCTTCTTCCATATGTTTGGGGAGTCTCCCACATGCCTTTTGGCGAACATCAAACGTGTTTGCTTATTTTTTTCTTTAAGCAATGGCTTTTTTCTGGCCACTCTTCCATAAAGCCCAGCTCTGTGGAGTGTACGGCTTAAAGTGGTCCTATGGACAGATACTCCAATCTCCACTGTCGAGCTTTGCAGCTCCTTCAGGGTTATCTTTGGTCTCTTTGTTGCCTCTCTGATTAATGCCCTCCTTGCCTGGTCCGTGAGTTTTGGTGGGCGGCCCTCTCTTGGCAGGTTTGTTATGGTGCCATATTCTTTTAATTTTATAATAATGGATTTAATGGTGCTCTGTGGGATGTTCAAAGTTTCTGATATTTTTTTTATAACCCAACCCTGATCTGTACTTCTCCACAACTTTGTCCCTGACCTGTTTGGAGAGCTCCTTGGTCTTCATGGTGCCGCTTGCTTGGTGGTGCCCCTTGCTTAGTGGTGTTGCAGACTCTGGGGCTTTACAGAACAGGTGTATATATACTGAGATCAGGTGACAGATCATTTGACACTTAGATTGCACACAGGTGGACTTTATTTAACTAATTATGTGACTTCTGAAGGTAATTGGTTGCACCAGATCTTATTTAGGTGCTTCATAGCAAAGGGGGTGAATACATATGCACGCACCACTTTTCCGTTGTTTATTTTTCTGAATTGTTTGAAACAAGTAATTTTTTTCATTTCACTTCACCAATTTGGACTATTTTGTGTATGTCCATAACATGAAATCCAAATAAAAATCCATTTAAATTACAGGTTGTAAAGCAACATAATAGGAAAAATGCCAAGGGGGATGAATACTTTTGCAAGGCAATGTATCTCCTACATCAGTGGTTCCCAACCTTTTTTGGTTACTGTACCACCAACTGAATTCATGGAGTACCCCTGAAGTACCCCCTCATGTGCATTTTACCAGTAGGCCTATGGTCTTATGGGTCTTCTCAAGTACCCCTGTGGATAGACCAAGCACCCCCAGGGTCCTAGTACCGTCTATGGATAGACCAAGCACCCCCAGGGTCCTAGTACCGTCTATGGATAGACCTAGCACCCCCAGGGTCCTAGTACCGTCTATGGATAGACCTAGCACCCCCAGGGTCCTAGTACCGTCTATGGATAGACCAAGCACCCCCAGGGTCCTAGTACCGTCTATGGATAGACCAAGCACCCCCAGGGTCCTAGTACCGTCTATAGATAGACCTAGCACCCCCAGGGTCCTAGTACCCTCTCTGGATAGACCAAGCACCCCCAGGGTCCTAGTACCGTCTATGGATAGACCAAGCACCCCCAGGGTCCTAGTACCGTCTATGGATAGACCTAGCACCCCCAGGGTCCTAGTAACCCTGGATGGGAACCACTGTTCTAGAGCCTCTGCACTAAACTTCTGCTCTCCACAATGTCTTCACAAGGTCTCCACAAGGTCTCCACAAGGTCTCCACAAGGTCTTCACAAAGCCTTTTAACCAACTGAGTGAGCAGTTTGCTCATACACCCACAACTGTTGTACTATTATGAACTAACAGAAGAGTTGATTCGCTAACACAATGTACTTGATTCTCTTGTCTCTTCCCCTGTGTAACCTCTTTCCTCTTCCCCTGTGTAACCTCTTTCCTCTTCCCCTGTGTAACCTCTTTCCTCTGCCCCTGTGTAACTTCGTCTCTTCCCCTGTGTAACCACTTTCCTCTGCCCCTGTGTAACCTCTTGCCTTTTCCCCTGTGTAACCTATTGTCTCTTCCCCTGTGTAACCTATTTACTCTTCCCCTGTGTAACCTCTTGTCGCTTCCCCTGTGTAACCCCTTGCTTATTTCCCTATGTAACCTCTTGTGGCAGAGATGTAAAGTGACATGTACACACAACTAAATTACATTAAATGTACATGTACAAATCATTAGATGACATCAACTACTCACTTTCACTAGCAGTAGTGTCTTTCTCCTTCTCCTTCTCCATCTTCTTCTCCTCCTCCTCCTCCTCCTCCTCCCCCATATCCTTCTCCTCCTCCCTCTCCTCCCCCATCTTCTTATCCTTCTCCTTCTCCTTCTCCTCCTCCATCTTCTTCTCCTTCTCCTCCTTCTCCTCCTCCTCCTCCCCCATATCCTTCTCCTCCTCCTTCTCCTCCCCCATCTTCTTCTCCTTCTCCTCCTCCTTCTCCATCTTCTTCTCCTTCTCCTTCTCCATCTTCTTCTCCTTCTCCTTCTCCTTCTCCTTCTCCTTCTCCTTCTCATCCTCCTTCTCCATCTTCTTCTCCTTCTCCATCTTCATCTCCTTCTCCTCCTCCTCCTCCTCCATCTCCATCTTTCGCTCCTTCTCCTTCTCCATTTTCTTCTCCATCTTCTTCTCTATCTTCTTCTCCATCTCCCTCTCCTTCTCCTCCTCCTTCTCCATCTTCTTCTCCTTCTTCATCTCCATCTCCATCTCCTTCTCCTTCTCCTTCTCCTTCTCCTCCTCCTTCTCTTCCCCTTCCTCCTCCTCTTCCTCCTCCTCTTCCTCCTTCTCTTCAGGTTCTGCATGGGAGAGAACAGAACACACAAACATACACAGTTAAACAATAATCCAAACTGAGTTCTCTTTAAATTACTTGGTTGCTTTGGAAACAATTCGCTTGCAATGGATAAAATTGCTTTTGTAATTTAGACGATGACTGCAATGACATGTGTGGACAGACTGTTCTGAGTAGCTCCTTGTTTGTAACAAGTAATACAGGCATTTGAACAGAAAGGTCAGGACAGTCTATGTCTCAATCAGAAATAGCACCCTATTCCCTATATAGTGCACTACTTTTGGCTCTCGTCAGACTAAATAGGGATAGGGTGCTATTAGGGACACAACCTCTGTTATAGTCTGATCACTTCCAACACTCCAGTCAGACAGTGAGTCACCAAGTTAGTCAACTACAACAACAACAACAGCGTCAAGCCTCGCCCCCACCTTCCCCCACCAGAAACAAATTAAATCGCCAACTTCTAACTAACTGGCGGCTTGACATTTACATTTTCACTAGGAGGCAACGGAGGGTACTTTAAGCATCAAAGTGGCTCATGTCTGGAAATTCAATGTTTTCCTAAAGAGTCCCACTTCAAACAGAGACAAAACAAATATGAGGAGAGAGAGGAGAGAGAGAGGAGAGAGAGAGGAGAGAGGGAGATACGCATGAAAAATTAATTACAGAATGTGGTCCTGAGGCGTCATGAGAAGGGAAGCTCCCCTCGTCCTCACCTCTCCGTCTCCCCCCCCCCCATTTCCCTCACTCCCAAAGCAAAGCTTGCTGCCTTCCCCTCTCTCCCCTCGTCTCCCTCTCAGCAGTCACACAGGGCCCTCTCTCCCGCTCTCTCCCTCACTCCCAAACCAATTCTTCTCTGCCTTCCCATCTGTCTTCTTTGTCCTCCTCAAACCCCGGCTCCAAACGAACTGTGCCGTAAAAAACAACTTGTCCCCCCCCGGGGCATCTCGACATGTAAACAATGACAGTTCCTTAGGAGTGATGGAACAGAGTGTATTATTCCAAACGATTTTCCATGTACATCTATTTTCAACAAACTGTTTCTACCAGACCTGGGTTCAAATACTATTTGAAATCGTTAAAATACTTTTGAGTGTTTGCTCTAGCCTGCCAGATGGGTGATGTTTGCCATTTTGGGGATGTAATATTGGTTCATTAAGTCAGGCTCAATCAAACGCTTCGTAAACAACAGGTGTAGACTAAGAGTGAAATGCTTACTTACTTCCCAACAATGCAGAGAGAGAAAAAAGAAAGAATAAATACACAATGAGTAACGATAACTTGGCTATATACACGGGGTACCAGTACTCTGTCAATGATAACTTGGCTATATACACGGGGTACCAGTACTGAGTCAATGATAACTTGGCTATATACACAGGGTACCAGTACTGAGTCAATGATAACTTGGCTATATACAGGAGGTACCAGTACTGAGTCAATGATAACTTGGCTATATACAGGAGGTACCAGTACTGAGTCAATGATAACTTGGCTATATACAGGAGGTACCAGTACTGAGTCAATGATAACTTGGCTATATACACGGGGTACCAGTACTGAGTCAATGATAACTTGGCTATATACACAGGGTACCAGTACCGAGTCAATGATAAATTGGCTATATACACAGGGTACCAGTACTGAGTCAATGATAACTTGGCTATATACACGGGGTACCAGTACTGAGTCAATGATAACTTGGCTATATACACGGGGTACCAGTACTGAGTCAATGATAACTTGGCTATATACACGGGGTACAATTACTGAGTCAATGATAACTTGGCTATATACACGGGGTACCAGTACTGAGTCAATGATAACTTGGCTATATACATGGGGTACCAGTACTGAGTCAATGATAACTTGGCTATATACACGGGTACCAGTACTGAGTCAATGATAACTTGGCTATATACACAGGGTACCAGTACTGAGTCAATGATAACTTGGTTATATACAGGAGGTACCAGTACTGAGTCAATGATAACTTGGCTATATACAGGAGGTACCAGTACTGAGTCAATGATAACTTGGCTATATACAGGAGGTACCAGTACTGAGTCAATGATAACTTGGCTATATACACGGGGTACCAGTACTGAGTCAATGATAACTTGGCTATATACACAGGGTACCAGTACCGAGTCAATGATAACTTGGCTATATACACAGGGTACCAGTACCGAGTCAATGATAACTTGGCTATATACACGGGGTACCATTACTGAGTCAATGATAACTTGGCTATATACACGGGTACCAGTACTGAGTCAATGACAACTTGGCTATATACACGGGGTACCAGTACTGAGTCAATGATAACTTGGCTATATACACGGGGTACCAGTACTGAGTCAATGATAACTTGGCTATATACACGGGGTACCAGTACTGAGTCAATGATAACTTGGCTATATACACGGGGTACCAGTACTGAGTCAATGATAACTTGGCTATATACACGGGGTACCAGTACTGAGTCAATGATAACTTGGCTATATACACGGGGTACCAGTACTGAGTCAATGATAACTTGGCTATATACACGGGGTACAATTACTGAGTCAATGATAACTTGGCTATATACACGGGGTACCAGTACTGAGTCAATGATAACTTGGCTATATACACGGGGTACCAGTACTGAGTCAATGATAACTTGGCTATATACACGGGGTACCAGTACTGAGTCAATGATAACTTGGCTATATACACGGGGTACCAGTACTGAGTCAATGATAACTTGGCTATATACACGGGGTACCAGTACTGAGTCAATGATAACTTGGCTATATACACGGGGTACCAGTACTGAGTCAATGATAACTTGGCTATATACACGGGTTACAAGTACTGAGTCAATGATAACTTGGCTATATACACAGGGTACAAGTACTGAGTCAATGATAACTTGGCTATATACACGGGGTACCAGTACTGAGTCAATGATAACTTGGCTATATACACGGGGTACCAGTACTGAGTCAATGATAACTTGGCTATATACACGGGTACCAGTACTGAGTCAATGATAACTTGGCTATATACACAGGGTACCAGTACTGAGTCAATGATAACTTGGCTATATACAGGAGGTACCAGTACTGAGTCAATGATAACTTGGCTATATACAGGAGGTACCAGTACTGAGTCAATGATAACTTGGCTATATACAGGAGGTACCAGTACTGAGTCAATGATAACTTGGCTATATACACGGGGTACCAGTACTGAGTCAATGATAACTTGGCTATATACACAGGGTACCAGTACCGAGTCAATGATAACTTGGCTATATACACAGGGTACCAGTACCGAGTCAATGATAACTTGGCTATATACACAGGGTACCATTACTGAGTCAATGATAACTTGGCTATATACACGGGTACCAGTACTGAGTCAATGACAACTTGGCTATATACACGGTGTACCAGTACTGAGTCAATGATAACTTGGCTATATACACGGGGTACCAGTACTGAGTCAATGATAACTTGGCTATATACACGGGGTACCAGTACTGAGTCAATGATAACTTGGCTATATACACGGGGTACCAGTACTGAGTCAATGATAACTTGGCTATATACACGGGGTACCAGTACTGAGTCAATGATAACTTGGCTATATACACGGGGTACCAGTACTGAGTCAATGATAACTTGGCTATATACACGGGTACAATTACTGAGTCAATGATAACTTGGCTATATACACGGGGTACCAGTACTGAGTCAATGATAACTTGGCTATATACACGGGGTACCAGTACTGAGTCAATGATAACTTGGCTATATACACGGGGTACCAGTACTGAGTCAATGATAACTTGGCTATATACACGGGGTACCAGTACTGAGTCAATGATAACTTGGCTATATACACGGGGTACCAGTACTGAGTCAATGATAACTTGGCTATATACACGGGGTACCAGTACTGAGTCAATGATAACTTGGCTATATACACGGGTTACAAGTACTGAGTCAATGATAACTTGGCTATATACACAGGGTACAAGTACTGAGTCAATGATAACTTGGTTATATACACGGGGTACAAGTACTGAGTCAATGATAACTTGGCTATATACATGGGGTACCAGTACTGAGTCAATGATAACTTGGCTATATACACGGGGTACAAGTACTGAGTCAATGTGCAGGGGTACGAGGTAATTGAGGTAGATATGTACATATACCGTGCCTTCGGAAAGTATTCAGACCCCTTGACTTTTTCCACATTTTGTTACTTTACAGCCTTACTCTAAAATTGATAAATTGTTGTTTTTTTTCCCTCATCAATCTACACACAATACCCCATAATGACAAAGCAAAAACAGGTCCCACAGTTGACAGTGCATGTCAGAGCAAAAACAAAGCCATGAGGTCACAGGAATTGTCCGTAGAGCTCCGAGACAGGATTGTGTCGAGGCACAGATATGGGAAAGGGTACCAAAACATCTCTGCAGCATTGAAGGTCCCCAAGAACACAGTGGCCTCCATCATTCTTAAATGGAAGAAGTTTGGAACCACCCAGACTCTTCCTAGAGCTGGCCGCCCGGCCAAACTGAGCAATCGGGGGAGAAGGGCCTTGGTCAAGGAGGTGACCAAGAACCTGATGGTCACTCTGACAGAGCTCTACAGTTCCTCTGTGGAGCTGGGAGAACCTTCCAGAAGGACAGCCATCTCTGCAGCACTCCACCAATCAGGCCTTTATGGTAGAGTGGCCAGGCGGAAGCCACTCCTCAGCAAAAGGCACACGACAGCCCGCTTGGAGTTTGCCAAAAGGCACCTAAAGACTCTCAGACCATGAGAAACAAGATTCTCTGGTCTGATGAAACCAAGATTGAACTCTTTGGCCTGAATGCCAAACGTCACGTCTGGAGGAAACCTGGCACCAACCCTACGGTGAAGCATGGTGGTGGCAGCATCATGCTGTGGGGATGTTTTTCAATGGCAGGGACTGGGAGCCTAGTCAGGATCGAGGGAAAGATGAACGGAGCAAAGTACAGGGAGATCCTTGATGAAAACCTGCTCCAGAGCGCTCAGGACCTCAGACTGGGGCGAAGGTTGTCCTTCCAACAAGACAACAACCCTAAGCACACAGCCAAGACAACACAGGAGTGGCTTCGGGACAAGTCTCTGAATGTCCTTGAGTGGCCCAGCCAGAGCCCGGACTTGAAATCGATTGAACATCTCTGGAGAGACCTGATAATAGCTGTGCAGCAATGCTCCCCATCCAACCTGACAGAGCTTGAGAGGATCTGCAGAGAAGAATGGGAGAAACTCCCCAAATACAGGTGTGCCAAGCTTGTAGCGTCATACCCAAGAAGACTCAAGGCTGTAATCGCTGCCAAAGGTGTTTCAACAAAGTACAGAGTAAAGGGTCTGAATACTTATGTAAATGTTCTATTTCCGGGTTGTTTTTTTTACACATTTGCAACATTTTCTAAAATCCTGTTTTCACTTTATCATTATGGGGTATTGTGTGTAGATTCATGAGGATTTTGTATTTATTTAATACATTTTAGAATAAGGCTGTAACGTAATAAAATGTGGAAAAGGGGAAGTGGTCTGAATACTTTCCGATTGCAGTGTAAGTTGCATGGGCAATAATGTGTTTAACATGTTTTTTAAAAAAATGAATACATCATCTCTCTACCCCACACATACATTTTTCTGTAAGGTCCCTCAGTCGAGCAGTGAATTTCAAACACAGATTCAACCACGAAGACCAGGGAGGTTTTCCAATGCCTCGTAAAGAAGGGCACCTATTGGTAGATTAGTAAAAATGAATAAAGCAGACCATGAATATCCCTTTGAGCATGGTGAAGTTATTAATTACACTTTGGATGGTGTATCAATACACCCAGTCACTACAAAGATACAGGTGTCCTTCCTAACTCAGTTGCCAGAGAGGAAGGAAACCGCTCAGGGATTAAACCATGAGGCCAATGGTGACTTATACCAGTTACAGAGTTTAATGGCTGTGATAGGAGAAAACTGAGGATGGATCAAACACATTGTAGTCACTCCACAATACTAACCTAATTGACAGAATTAAAAGAAGGAAGCCTATACAGAATAAAAATATTCCAAAGCAGGCATCCTGTTTGCAAGAAGGCACTAAAATAATGCTGCAAAAAAAATGTGGCAAAGCATTTATTTAGTTTTTCCTGAATACAAAGTGTATTTTTGGGGCAAATCTAATACAACACATTACTGAGTACCACTCTCCATATTTTCAAGCATAGTGGTGGCTGCATCATGTTATGGGTATGCTTGTAATCGTTAAGGACTGGGACGTTTTTCCAGGATAAAAATAAAAGGAATGCATCTAAGCACAGGCAAAATCCTAGAGGAAAACTTGGTTCAATCTGCTTTCCATCAGACACTGGGGGATGAATTCACCTTTCAGCAGGACAATAACCTAAAACACAAGGCCAAATCTACACTGGAGTTGCTTATTAAGAAGACAGTGAATGTTCCCGACTGGCCGGGTTACAGTTTTTACTTAAATCTACTTGCAAATCTACGGCAAGACCTGAAAATGGTTGTCTAGCAATGATTTAAAAAAAATTTGACAGAGCTTGAAGAATTTTAAAAGAATAATGGGCAAATGTTGCACAATCCAGGTGTGGAAAGCTCTTAGAGATTTACCCAGAAAGACTCACAGCTGTAATCACTGCTAAATGTGCTTCTAAGTATTGACTCAGGGGTATGAATACTTTTCAATACATTTGCAAAAAAACATGTTTTCACTTTGTCATTATGGGGTATTGTGTGTAGATGGGTGAGATTTTTCTCTCTCCATTTAATCCATTTTGAATTAAGGCTGTAACACAACAGAATGTGGAATGTCAAGGGGTATGAATACTTTCTAAATGCACTGTAGCTCGACTGGTAGGCTCGCGCCACTGGACAGCTCGGGGCTGGGTTTCACTTTGCAATCTGTAATAGTTTGCAAACTCTGCCACATCTGACGAGCGTCAGAGCCGGTGTAGTCGGATTCGATCTTCGTCCTGTATTGACGCTTTGACTGTTTGATGGTTCGTCAGAGGGTGTAGCGGGATTTCTTATAAGCGCCCAGATTAGTGTCCCGCTCCTTGAAAGCGGCACCTCTAGCCTTTAGCTCAGTGCGGATGTTGCCTGTAATCCATGGCTTCTGGTTGGGGTATGTACATACGGTCACTGTGGGGACGACGTCATCGATGCACTTATTAATGAAGTCGGTGACTGATGTGATAAACTCCTCAATGCCATCGGGTGAATCCCGGAACATATTCCAGTATGTGCTAACGAAACAGTGCTGTAGTTTAGCATCCGCTTCATCTGACCACTTCCATATTGAGCGCATCACTGGTACTTCCTTTTTGAGTTTTTACTTGTAAGCAGGAATCAGGAGGATAGAGTTATGGTCAGATTTGCCAAATGGAGGGCGAGGGAGAGCTTTGTATGCGTCTCTGTATGTGGAGTAAAGGTGATCTGGAGTTTCTTTCCCTCTGGTTGCACATGTGACATGCTGGTAGAAATAAGGTAAAATGGATTTGAGTTTTCCTACATTAAAGTCCCTGGCCACTAGGAGCGCCACTTCTGGATGAGCATTTTCTTGTTGGGTTATGACCCTATACAGCTCGTTGAGTGCGGTCTTAGTGCCAGCATCGGTTTGTGGTGGTAAATAGACAGCTATGAAAAATATAGATGAAAACTCTCTTGGTAAATAGTATGGTCTGCAGCTTATCATGAGATATTCTAACTCAGGCGAGCAGAACCTCAATATTTCCTTAATATTAGAGATTGCACACCAGTTGTTGTTAAGAAAGAGACATACGCCACCTCCCCTGAGTTTCCCCGAAGCCACCGTTCTGCCCTGCCAATGCATAGAAAAACCAGCTAGATTTATAGGATATTACAGTTCTTCAGATCACGTTGGTAGGATAGTCTCGAACGGAGCTCATCCAGTTTATTCTCCAGTGATTGCACATTCTCCAATAGAACGGAGGGTAGAGGCGATTTATCCACTCTCCGACGTAGTCTCGTCAGGTATCCTGCACGCCGGCCTCTATAGCGCCATCTCCTCCTACTTTGAGTGTTGGGGATTTGGGCCATAGGAAACAATGGCGGAAACATTGTGTATAAAATAAAGTTAAGATCAGTGCAAAACAAAAAAATCACAAAATAGCACAATTGGTCAGGAGCCCGTAAAACGGCCAAAATCAATCAATCACAGATAAAGCATTTGAAATGATTTCAAATAGTAGTTGAACCCAGTTTGGTTTCTACAGAGAGCGTTGACATTATTCTGGCGTTCAGAAATGTTAGGATGCCACAGCCCACAGTAGTGTGGAAAAGTCGACATCTTTTTTTCCACGGCTGCCTTCTTAAATCTGAGTTCTCCTGGATTTTGCGTTCTGGTCTGGCATAGATTCCAAAATGGCACCCCTATTACATTTATAGTGCATTACCTTTGACAAGGGGCCATAGGGCTCTGGTCAAAAGTAGTACACTACATAGGGAATAGGGTGCCATTTGTGCCTCACACCTGCAGCAGCAATCTCAGGCTGAGGTGTAATGGGCTTTGGAGTGGACAGGAATTACGATGCATCTCCAAACAGGAAACTGTTTTCATCCACAGCACTGTGGCAAGACAGAAGCATTTATGGAATGGGATTTCTCACTCTTTCTCTCTGTCTCTCATTCTTCCTCTCTCTGTCCTCTGTCTCTGTCTCTGTCTCTGTCTCTGTCTCTCTCTCTCTCTCTCTCTCTCTC
>NW_028165160.1:0-70000 GCF_964263955.1 Coregonus lavaretus
TGCTGTCTGGTTTGCTTAATTTAAGGAATGTTTAAATATTGGGGGGGAGGGGCAGGGAAGGACAGGGGGAAGGAGAGAGGGAGGAGAGGCAGGGAAGGATGGGGGGGAAGGAGGGAGGGAGGAGGGGCAGGGAAGGATGGGGGAAGGAGGGAGGGAGGAGGGGCAGGAAAACGAGGGAGGGAGGAGGGGCAGGGAAGGACGGGGGGAAGGAGAGAGGGAGGAGGGGCAGGGAAGGACGGGGGGAAGGAGGGGGAGGGAGGAGGGGCAGGAAAGGACAGTGGGAAAGAGGGAGGGTGGAGGGGCAGGGAAATGAGGGAGGGAGGAGGGGCAGGGAATCGGGGGGAAGGAGGGAGGGAGGAGGGGCAGGGAAGGACGGGGGAAGGAGGGAGGGAGGAGGGGCAGGGAAGGATGGGGTGTAAGGAGAGGAGGGAGGAGGAGCAGGGAAGGACAGGGGGGGAAGGAGGGGAGGGAGGAGGGGCAGGGAATGAGGATGATGTGGGGTAGAAGAAGAGGAAAGAGAAGGAAGGTGGAGGATGATGTGGAGTAGGAGAAGAAGAAAGAGGCTGGAGGAGGAGGATGATGTGGAGTAGGAGAGACACAATGGATGACGGATGGCATCATATGGGACACATACTGTATGGGAAAGTATTATGACAGGAAGGTAAACCTCTCCCCCTACCTCTTATCTTGGCCAGGTCGCAGTTGTAAATGAGAACTTGTTCTCAACTGACTTACCTGGTTAAATAAAGGTGAAATAAAAATTTTTTAAAAACCTCCTTCAACATCTGTCTCCCTGTCTCCATCCCTCTCTCTAGCAATACAAACGGGGCCACCGTGGAGACAGTCAACTTCAAGTTCCTCAGCGTAAACAACTCCGATGAGCTGAAATGGTCAAACCACACGGACACCATTGTGAATACACTATACACTTTGATTACATCTGTGACCCTGTGCATGTGACTAATACATCTATCTATCTATCTATCTATCTATCTATCTATCTATCTATCTATCTATCTATCTATCTATCTATCTATCTATCTATCTATCTATCTATCTATCTATCTATCTATCTATCTATCTATCTATCTATCTATCTATCTATCTATCTATCTATCTATCTATCTATCTATCTATCTATCTATCTATCTATCTATCTATCTATCTATCTATCTATCTATCTATCTATCTATCTATCTATCTATCTATCTATCTATCTATCTATCTATCTATCTATCTATCTATCTATCTATCTATCTATCTATCATCTATCTATCTATCTATCTATCTATCTATCTATCTATCTATCTATCTATCTATCTATCTAATCTATCTAATCTATCTAATCTATCTATCTATATACACTGAACAAAAATATACAGCGCGACACATCTCCTTCGCAAAGTGTTGATCAAGCTGGTGATTGTGGCCTGATTGTGGCCCACTCCCCCCTCTTCAATGGCTCCAGACACCCGACAGGGCCCTCATCCCCGTCATTAAAAGTAGAAAGAAAAGGAGATATCGCGGAAGGATATTGCGGTGCTTGGTAAGGAGCCGGCGATGAGTGGCTAATCTGCCTTTGCCATCAATACTATTGGCCAACTTACAATCGCTTGATAATAAAGTGGACGAAATACAGGCACGAATATCCTACCAACGGGACATTAAAAACTGTAATATCTTATGTTTCACCGAATTGCGGCTGAACAAAGACATGAATAACATACAGCTGGTGGATTATATACTGTATCGGCAGGATAGAACAGCAGCCTCTGGTAAGACAAGGGGTGGCAGTCTATGTATATTTGTAAACAACAGCTGGTGCACGATATCTAAGGAAGTCTCGAGGTTTTGCTCGCCTGAGGTAGAATATCTCATGAGAAGCTGTGACCACACTATCTACCAAGAGAGTTTTCATCTATATTCTTCGTAGCTGTCCATTTACCACCACAAACCGATGCTGGCACTAAGACCACACTCAATGAACTGTATACGGCCATAAGCAAACAGGAAAACGCTGATCCAGAGGCGGCTCTCCTAGTGGCCGGAGACTTTAATGCAGGTAAACTTAAATCAGTTTTACCTCATTTCTACCAGCATGTTAAATGTGCAACCAGAGGGAAAGAAACTCTAGACCACCTTTACCCCACACACAGAGACACGTACAAAGCTCTCCCTCGCCCTTCATTTGGCAAATCTGACCATAATTCTATCCTCCTGATTCCTGCTTACAAGCAAAAACTAAAGCAGGAAGCACCAGTGACTCTGTCAATAAAAAAGTGGTCAGATGAAGCAGATGCTAAGCTACAGGACTGTTTTGCTAGCACAGACTGGAATATGTCCCGGAATTCTTACGATGGCAGGAGTACACCACATCAGTCAATAAGTGCATTGATGACGTCATCCCCACAGTGACTGTACGTACATACCCCAACAAGAAGCCATGGATTACAGGCAACATCCGCACTGAGCTAAAGGGTAGAGCTGCTGCTTTCAAGGAGCGGGACTTTAACCTGGAAGCTTATAAGAAATCCCGCTATGCCCTCCGACGAACCATCAAACAGGCAAAGCATCAATACAGGACTAAGATCGAATTGTACTACACCGGCTCCGATGCTCGTCAGATGTGGCAGGGCTTGCAAACTTTTACAGACTACAAAGGGAAGCGCAGCCGTGAGCTGCCCAGTTACACAAGCCTATCAGACGAGCTAAATTACTTTTATGCTCGCTTCGAGGCAAGTAACACTGAAACATGCATGAGAGAGTCAGCTGTTCCGGACGACTGTGTGATCACGCTCTCCGTAGCCGATGTGAGTAAGACCTTTAAACAGGTCAACATTCACAAGGCCGCAGGGCCAGACGGATTACCAGGACGTGTACTCAACTGGCAAGTGTCTTCACTGACATTTTCAACCTCTCCCTGTTTGAGTCTGTAATACCAACATGTTTCAAGCAGACCACCATAGTCCCTGTGCCCAAGAACACTAAGGTAACCTGCCGAAATGACTACCGACCCGTAGCACTCACATCTGTAGCCATGAAGTGCTTTGAAAGGCTGGTCATGGCTCACATCAACACCATTATCCCAGAAACCCTAGACCCACTCCAATTTGCATACCGCCCCAACAGATCCACAGATGACGCAATCTCTATTGCGCTCCACACTGCCCTTTCACACCTGGACAAAAGGAACACCTACGTATGTGAGAATGCTATTCATTGACTACAGCTCAGCGTTCAACACCATAGTGCCCTCAAAGCTCATCAATAAGCTAAGGACCCTGGGACTAAACACCTCCCTCTGCAACTGGATCCTGGACTTCCTGACGGGCAGCCCCCAGGTGGTAAGTGTAGGTAACAACACATCCGCCACACTGATCCTCAACACGGGGGCCTCTCAGGGGTGCGTGCTCAGTCCCTTCCTGTACTCTCTGTTCACTCATGACTGCATGGCCAGGCACAACTCCAACACCATCATTAAGTTTGCCGATGACACAACAGTGGTTGGCCTGATCACCGACAACGACGAGACAGCCTATAGGGAGGAGGTCAGATACCTGGCCGTGTGGTGCCAGGACAACAACCGCTCCCTCAACGTGATCAAGACAAATTAGATTTTTGTGGACTACAGGAAAAAGAAGAGGACCGAGCACTCCCCCATTCTCATCGACGGGGCTGTAGTGGAGCAGGTTGAGAGCTTCAAGTTCATTGGTGTCCACATCACCAACAAACTAACATGGTCAAAGCACGCCAAGGCAGTCGTGAATGCAACTTAGGGCTTTCACTAAGTATTCACACTGTCACGTGACAAGATGGCGTATTGAACACACAGCGGTGCGAATCACCTCAAAATAAAAACGGCCTATTCAATATCAGTAAGTTAGACTAAATATTAGCACTTCATATAGTAGTGGGTAATAACATTCAATCTGGATAATAACACAAATCAAATCATAAGGCTAGAGAAATGTATCGACAAATATTACAACAACAAGCAACACTCAAACATGACGGAGGATAAATGAGGAGAATCAATTTCCAAGAGAAAACGTGACTCCTCGACGGATACAGATGATATATGCTTTTCACCACTGGGACTGGTAAGTGTGGAAAGCGATCTGTTGAAGTCGATAAATGATAAACTGGGCATACAAGAGTTGGTCAGTAAGGATGTAAAGGAGTTGAAGCGAGTTTTGACATGAGTGAAGAAAAAGCTGAGATAATGGAGAAAGATACAAAAAAGCTAAAAGGGACAGTCACTAAGATAGAAACGGACGTTAAGGAACTTAAAAATGAGAATAACTTTCTGAGAGAAGCCTTACTAGACATACAGACTAGATCGATGAGAGAAAATCTAGCACTACGGGTATCCAAGAAAAAGAAGGAGAGGTTACCGAAAAAATTGTGAAATGATTATTTCTTACAGCGCTTCAAATCCCACTCGATGCTGTCGATAAAATCCAACTCGAATGTGTACACCGTTTCGGACAAAGAGGACACAGATATGAGCGTCCAATCAGTGCCAGATTTGCTTTCTTTAAGGATCAAGTAATGGTTAAAAGCCTAGGTAAAAGACTTGCTGGCACGAAAATAGGCATGAATGTTCAGTTCCCGAGGGAGATTGCAGAACGGCGCAAAGTTCTGTAACCAATCTTCAAGGAAAATAGATTAAAAGGGAAGCCTGTTGCTCTCGTAGTCGATAAACTGTATATTAACAACCAAATGTTCCGCGACACAAAAACTACTCCATGGCTATTCTGAAAGTTCTAATAGAGGAGTCGAATAATGGAACACCCAATACTATCCATGGCAGGGATTGTAATAATAAAACACATTTATAGTATTTTATAAAGGGATAAGATGGTATTACAAGAAAGGATAACAAGCAAAATAATACATCTTCAAATATAACTGTCACGGATTCAGCTGAGGCTGCTCCTCCTCCTTGCTCGGGCAGGCTTCGGCGTTCGTCGTCCCCGGAGTACTAGCTACTGCCGATCGATGTTTCGGTGTTTGTCTTGTTTTGTCTTTATTGTTTACACCTGTTTCCTATTATGTTGTATTGTATTCCCTATATTACCCCCTGTCTCTCATTGGTTATTGTGTGTGATTGTTCTTTGTCAATCCGGCAGTTGCTTTGTGTACGGGTATTGTGTTTTCCTCCCTGTTTGGAGGTTTGTTGTTTTTGTACGTTTATTACTGTGTTCAGTAAAAGTACGTTGCCAGCCGCTCTGTGTCCTGCGTTTGACTTCGCTGACCGCATACACGTCGCGTGACAGAATCCCGCGGGATGGAATGAGAAGGCCCTCATCGACCACTACAGGTGCAGCCTGAGGGAGGACGTGCGTCGGGAATTGGCCTGCAGGGACCCAACCTAAGCTTTGATCAGCTGGTGGACATGTCGATTCGCCTAGATACCCTGTTGGCTACCCGCGGACATCCGGAGTCGGGGCCGTCCATTCCATCCCCCAGCACTTCCGAGCCGAGCCCTATGGAGCTCGGGGGTGTGGAGCTAGGGAAACCAGGAGAGAGACCAGGAGAGAGGCCGTCCCCTGCACCAACTGTGGCCGCAGAGGACACACTGCGGGTCGGTGCTGGGGAGGGTCTCCTAGGAATCGAGGCAGTAGGCAGTGCACTGATGAGTCATTCCAGGTGAGTAAGCACCCAACTCACCCAGAGCTCTCTGTTGCACATATGTGTATTAAAGTTGAGTTTCCCGAGGTTTCTCCTCACTCCCAGCATAAGGCGCTAGTAGATTCAGGCGCAGCTGGGAATTTTATCGATCGCCGGTTCACGTATAAGTTAGGGATTCCTATTGTACCAGTTGATGTGCCCTTCCCCATCCATGCCCTAGATAGCCGCCCTTTGTGGTTGGGATTGATTAGGGAGGTCACAGCGCCACTTAAGATGAAGACGCAGGAGGGCCATGAGGAGATTATATGGTTATATTTGATTGACTCTCCTGCGTTTCCCGTGGTGTTGGGGCTTCCCTGGTTAACATCTCATGACCCCAACATTTCATGGCAACAGAGGGCTCTCAAGGGATGGTCTGATCAGTGTGTCGGGCGGTGTGTAGGTGTTTCCGTAGGGGCAACGACGGTGGAAACCCGAACCAAGTTCCCACCATGCACATTCCTCCTGAGTATGCCGATTTGGCACTCGCCTTCTGTAAAAAGAAGGCGACTCAATTACCACCTCATCGACAGGGGGATTGTGCGATAGATCTCCAGGTAGGCGCTGCGCTTCCTCGTAGTCATGTGTATCCTCTGTCTCAGGAGGAGACGGCGGCTATGGAGACATACGTCACCGAATCTCTGAGACAGGGATACATACGGCCGTCCACTTCTCCTGCGTCCTCAAGTTAATTTTTTGTGAAGAAGAAGGATTGGGGTTTACGCCCGTGTATTGATTACCGTGGTCTCATTCAGATTACAATCAAATACAGCTATCCTCTCCCTCTGATTGCTAGTATGACGGAGTCATTACACGGGGCGTGATTCTTCACAAAATTTGATCTCAGGAGCGCGTAAAACCTGGTGCGCATTAGGGAGGGAGATGAGTGGAAGACAGCATTCAGTACCACCTCGGGTCACTATGAGTACCTCGTCATGCCTTACGGTTTAATGAATGCTCCTTCAGTCTTCCAATCGTTTGTGGACGAGATTTTCCGGGATTTGCATGGACAGGGTGTAGTGGTGTAAATTGATGACATTCTAATATACTCCGCTACACGAGCCGAGCATGTGTCCCTGGTGCGTCGGGTGCTTGGTAGACTGTTGGAGCATGACCTATATGCGAAGGCGGAGAAATGTCTGTTCTTCCAGGAGTCCATCTCCTTCCTGGGACATCGGTTGTCCGCGTCAGGGGTGAAGATGGAGATTGACCGCGTTTCAGCCGTGCGTAATTGGCAGACTCCCACCACGGTGAAGGAGGTGCAGCGGTTTTTGGGTTTTGCCAATTACTACCGGAGGTTTATCCGGGGCTTTGGACAGGTAGCAGCTCCCATCACCTCCCTGCTAAAGGGGGGCCCGGTGCATCTGCAGTGGTCGGCTGAGGCGGACAGGGCGTTTAGACATCTGAAGAACCTGTTCACCTCGGCTCCGGTGCTGGCACATTCGAATCCCTCTTTGGCGTTCCAAGTTGAGGTGGATGCGTCCGAGGCGGGGATCGGCGCTATACTGTCTCAATGCTCGGGCACGCCACCAAAACTCCGCCCCTGCGCTTTCTATTCTAAGAAGCTCAGTCCGGCGGAGTGCAATTATGACGTGGGGGACAGGGAGCTGCTAGCGGTGGTTCAAGCCCTGAAGGTGTGGAGGCATTGGCTTGAGGGGGCTAAACACCATTTTCTCATTCTGACTGACCATCGTAACCTGGAGTACATCCGGGCAGCGAGGAGACTGAACCCTCGCCAGGCTAGGTGGGCCATGTTTCTTACCAAATTTGTATTTAAGCTCACTTATAGACCAGGGTCACAGAACGCTAAGGCAGACGCCCTGTCCCGACGATATGACACAGAGGAGAGGTCCATTGAGCACACTCCCATACTTCCAGAGACTTGTCTGGTGGCACCGGTGGTGTGGGAGGTCGATGCGGACATCGAGCGGGCGTTACGTGCCGACCCTACTCCCCCACAGTGTCCAGAGGGACGGAGGTACGTGCCGCTCGAGGTTCGTGATCGACTGATATATTGGGCTCACACGTCACCCTCCTCTGGTCATCCTGGTATTGGTCGGACAGTGCACTGCCTTAGTGGGAAGTACTGGTGGCCCACTTTGGCTAGGGACGTGAGGGTTTACGTTTCCTCCTGCTCGGTGTGCACCCAGTGTAAGGCGCCTAGATACCTGCCCAGAGGGAAGTTACAACCCCTACCCGTTCCACAACGGCCGTGGTCTCACATATTGGAGGATTTTGTCACGGACCTTCCCCACTCCCAGGGGAACACTACGATCTTGGTCGTTGTGGATCGGTTTTCTAAGGCCTGCCGTCTCATTCCTATGCCAGGTCTCTCTACAGCCCTACAGACTGCCGACACCCTGTTTACTCACGTCTTCCGGCACTACGGGGTGCCTGAGGATATAGTGTCTGATCGGGGTCCCCAGTTCACCTCTAGAGTCTGGAGGGCGTTTATGGAACGTCTGGGGGTCTCGATTAGCCTTACCTCAGGTTTTCACCCTGAGAGTAATGGGCAGGTGGAGAGAGTAAACCAGGATGTGGGTAGGTTTCTGAGGTCCTATTTCCAGGACCGGCAGGAGGAGTGGTCGGGGTATATCCCCTGGGCAGCGATAGCCCAAAACTCACTCCGCCACTCCTCCACTAATCTTACGCCTTTTCAGTGTGTGCTGGGTTATCAGCCGGTCCTGGCACCCTGGCATCAGAGCCAGATCGAAGCCCCTGCGGTGGATGACTGGTTTTGGCGCTCGGAGGAAACATGGAACGCTGCGCATGTCCATCTGCAGCGGGCTATCAGGCGGCAAAAGGCGAGCGCCGATCGCCACCGCAGTGAGGCTCCGGTGTATGCACCGGGAGATCGGGTCTGGCTCTCGACCTGAAACCTGCCCCTTCGCCTGCCCTGCCGGAAGCTGGGTTGGCGGTTTGTGGGGCCATTTAAAGTCCTGAGGAGATTGAACAAGGTATGTTATGGGTTACAACTGCCCATTAATTACCGCATTAACCCCTCGTTCCATGTGTCTCTCCTCAGGCCGGTGGTAGCTGGTCCACTCCAGGAGAATGAGGTAAGAGAGGCTCCTCCGTCCCCACTAGACATCGAGGGGGCTCCGTTGCACTCAGTCCGTTCCATCTTGGATTTGAGGCGTCGGATGGGGGGTCTGCAGTATCTCGTGGAGTGGGAGGGGTACGGTCCGGAGGAACGGTGCTGGGTCCCTAGGAGGGACATCCTAGATTCCTCCCTGTTGAGGGATTTCCACCGGAGTCATCCGACTCGCCCTGCTCCGCGTCCTCCTGGCCGTACCCGAGGCCAGGGTCGGCGCATGGCTGGAGCCGCGCGTCAAGGGGGGGGGGTACTGTCACGGATTCAGACGAGGTTGCTCCTCCTACTTGCTCGGGCAGGCTTCGGCGTTCGTCGTCCCCGGAGTACTAGCTACTGCCGATCGATGTTTCGGTTTTTGTCTTGTTTTGTGTTTATTGTTTACACCTGTTTCCTATTATGTTTTATTGTATTCCCTATATTACCCCCTGTCTCTCATTGGTTATTGTGTGTGATTGTTCTTTGTCATTCCGGCAGTTGCTTTGTGTACGGGTATTGTGTTTTCCTCCCTGTTTGGAGGTTTGTTGTTTTTGTACGTTTATTACTGTGTTCAGTAAAAGTACGTTGCCAGCCGCTCTGTGTCCTGCGTTTGACTTCGCTGACCGCATACACGTCGCGTGACAATAACTAATTAGAACACAATACTCAATCAACATAGTGGATATAAAAACATGGCAAACAGAAGACATAGAAAGCACAGTATGTGGGTATGTGTGGATGTATTTTGATGGAAGGTGTGGTGTGCGTTTTTGTGTTTGGAAAAGTGTGGCGTTAAGTGAGTGAGAAAGGAAATGGTTGCATATCCCAGAACCAACGTGTGTCTGTGAGCAGGGGTTGTGAGAGAGATCTTTCAATTTTGTGCAGATGAGGGATATACATTTTTAAATAAAGTATACATCTAATTTATTGTTTTATTGTCCTACCATGATGGAATGGTCCCCAAACCTATATCCTAGACACCCACCTGAGCGACCCATACACCAAAGAAAAGTCCCCATCTGTTTTATGGCCCTGCTGTAAATTGCCTACATGCAGCCAAAACAGAAAGATAAATGCGGTCAGAGACGTACTAGAGCAGCACCTCCCCCTCAAGATTATGAGCCTGTCTGGCAGGGTTGGTCCTACAAAGCCAGAGCCCCCTGATGGGAGAGCATATTATATACAAGGAAATTCTCAAAGCTGCTAATGAGAACCTTGACGACCTTGTACCTAGCCGGTGGAGATTCCGGTGGGGTACCCCTACCCAGGTAGTGGCAGTGATGGCAACACTGGCTGCAGTAACCCATGGGGAGGGGGTCACACTCGGACAATCAGAGAGGGGGCATATTATTGTGGCCCTGGTGGCACAAAATAATCAAAGGTCTGACTGCACGGAGATGCTTGGGGAAAATGGTTACAACGGGGGACCAGAGTGTTTGTGTCTCAGGGGAAGAGGGTGGATCTGATCTCCATCACCTAGGACTTGACATAGTGTCACGCCCTGACCTTAGAGATCACCTGTATTCTCTGTTTGGTTAGGACAGGGTGTGATTTGGATACATTCTAGGGTATCTATTTCTATGTTGGCCGGGTGTGGTTCCCAATCAGAGGCAGCTGTCAATCGTTGTCTCTGATTGGGGATCATACTTAGGCAACCATTTTGCCTACCTTTAGTTGTGGGATCTTGTTTCTGTTTCTGTTTAAGCTTGTTGCTGTCAGAAGGAAGGAGATCCAGGCAGGTATGGATCGCCTTCCTTGGGAGCAGACGGAGACAGCGAAGGAAAAAAAACGGCGACTCAAAAGGTCCCGATTACTAAGGAAGCCCGAGAGGCAGCCCCAAGAAAATGTTGGGTGGGGCACACAGGGTGGTGGGTGAAGCAGCAGGAGGCCCTGAAAGACCTGCAGCTCAGCACTCTGAGAGAGGAGACCACCACCTTATGGGGGATGATATATAAGAGGGAGCAGGAGTTCTCCCTTCAGAAGGAGGCGCTGCAGGAGGCCCTCAGGGAGAAAGAGTCAGTGGATGCACGGAGAGAGGAGCTGGCCAGGCAACAGGAGGAGCTGAGAGAGGAGTTAACCCTCCAACAGCAGAGAGCTCAGTCCTTAGAGCAGAGGCTGGTGGAGCCAGGTTTCAGAAGAAAGCCAACTCCCTGCACTCGCTTTGAGTAGCGTGTGACCGTGCAGGCACCAGGCTATGCGCCGGCTTTACGCACTGTTCCGCCAGTGCGTAAAGCCGGTACGGCCCGTACCTGCTCCTCGCACCAAACCAGTGGTGCGTGTCTACAGTCCTGTACGGTATGGGTCAGCGCCCCGAACTTGCCGATTCAATGATGCTCCATGGCCCGAAGCCTCCAGTGATGATCCATGGCCCGAAGCCTCCAGTGATGGTCCATGGCCCGGAGCCTCCTGCGACGGTCTGCAGTCCAGAGTCTCCAGCTCTGGTCAGCTGCTTTAATCCAGTGCCAGAGCAGTCCGCTCCACCGGAGCCTAGTCCAGCTCCGGTCAGCTGCTCCACTCCTGTGCCAGAGCAGTCCGCTCCACCGGTGCCCAGTCCAGCTCCAGTTATCTGCTCCCTAGCAGAGCTGGGGCAGTCCGCTTCACCGGTGCCCAGTCCAGATCCGGTCGTCTACTCTTCCCCCATGCCGGAGCCATCCGCTCCACCGGGGTCCGTGCCGGAGCCAGACGTCAACCCCTCTCCAGGGTCGGGGTCTCCCACACCAGGGTCCAGACAGGACTTGGTGCATCGCGGGAGGACTGCTGGGCCGGGACCAGACGTCAGCCCCTCTCCAGGGTCGAGGTCCAGAGCGACTTACAGTTAGTGAATTCATATTTTTTTTATACTGGCCCCCCGTGGGAATCGAACCCACAATCCTGGTGTTGCAAACGCCATGCTCTATCAACTGAGCTACATCCCTGCCGGCCATTCCCTCCCCTACCCTAGATGACGCTGGGCCAATTGTGCGCCGCCCATGAGTCTCCCGGTCGCGGCCGGTGGCGACAGAGCCTGGATTCGAACCAGGATCTCTAGTGGCACAGTTAGCACTGCGATGCAGTGCCTTAGAACACTGCGCCACTCAGGAGTACTGTCTACAGTACTCCTGTTCTCTGTTTGGTTAGGTCAGGGTGTGATTTGGATACATTCTAGGGTATCTATTTCTATGTTGGCCGGGTGTGGTTCCCAATCAGAGGCAGCTGTCGATCGTTGTCTCTGATTGGGGATCATACTTAGGCAGCCATTTTGCCCAGCTTTAGTTGTGGGATCTTGCTTCTGTTTCTGTTTAAGCTTGTTGCTGTTAGCCTTTAGAACTTCACGTTCTGTTGGATTTTGTTATTTTGTCGGTGTTTCTTAAAATAAACGACTATGTATGCATACCACGCTGCACCTTGGTCCGATCCTTTACACAACGAACGTGACACATGGGTTAATAAATTCTCAGATGTTTGTCAATTTTTGCTCAATCTTGCATGCTTTCTCAAACAGCTGTAACTGTATATGCATTTGTAAATCAGGTCCTTTCTTGAGTTGGGCTCTGGGATGTAACAACCGTTGAGCATCTGAGCTTATGGTTGATTGTGGAGGAAAGGGGTTGAGTGTGTTAGTGTATGTGCGTATATGTGTTTGTGTGTGTTTGTGTGTGTGTGTGTATCCCACATCTGTTGCAAGGGGGTAAGGATGTTAGGGAGAATATAGGATGACCACAATTATTGTTTGCTAAAATAATAATTGCTTGACAAAAATGTGATGTAATACAATGGCAATCCGGGTTATAGGTAACAATCCTTCGCATGAACTGTCAACATTATTACGCATATTAATTGATAATGATGGAAACTAAGATATGCAAGATATTTGAATATATATATATATATATATATTGAAGTGAGAGCATTGGAAATGCTTTTAGCGGTTGACCTGCTTCTGTTTTGTGGATGGCACTGTGTGCTGTTTTCAAAGGATGGGTCCTTGCCTCTCGGGGGACATAGGGATCCGGGGGTACGGGGGTGGTATGCTGATCACTGGGATGACAACCCAACTTGGGATGGGGAGGGGCTTTAGCGGGTCGAATAGTGGCGAACAATTGAAGGGTTAATTAGTAGCAATGCAAATATCATGGTACAGCTGCAGTGGGGAGAACAAGTATTTGATACACTGCCAATTTTGCAGGTTTTCCTACTTACAAAGCATGTACAGGTCTGTAATTTGTATCATAGGTACACTTCAACTGTGAGAGACGGAATCTAAAACAAAAATCCAGGAAATCACATTGTATGATTTTTAAGTAATTCATTTGCATTTTATTGCATGACATAAGTATTTGATCACCTACCAACCAGTAAGAATTCCGGCTCTCACAGACCTGTTAGTTTTTCTTTAAGAAGCCCTCCTGTTCTCCACTCATTACCTGTATTAACTGCACCTGTTTGAACTCGTTACCTGTATAAAAGACACCTGTCCACACACTCAATCAAACAGACGCCAACCTCTCCACAATGGCCAAGACCAGAGAGCTGTGTAAGGACATCAGGGATAAAATTGTAGACCTGCACAAGGCTGGGATGGGCTACAGGACAATAGGCAAGCAGCTTGGTGAGAAGGCAACAACTGTTGCCGCAATTATACGAAAAAAATGGAAGAAGTTGAAGATGACGGTCAATCACCTTCGGTCTGGGGCTCCATGCAAGATCTCACCTCGTGGGGCATCAATGATCATGAGGAAGGTGAGGGATCAGCCCAGAACTACACGGCAGGACCTGGTCAATGACCTGAAGAGAGCTGGGACCACAATCTCAAAGAAAACAATTAGTAACACACTACGCCGTCATGGATTAAAATCCTGCAGCGCACGCAAGGTCCCCCTGCTCAAGCCAGTGCATGTCCAGGCCCGTCTGAAGTTTGCCAATGACCATCTGGATGATCCAGAGGAGGAATGGGAAAAGGTCATGTGGTCTGATGAGACAAAAATAGAGATTTTTGGTCTAAACTCCACTCGCCGTGTTTGGAGGAAGAAGAAGGATGAGTACAACCCGAAACACCATCCCAACCGTGAAGCATGGAGGTGGAAACATCATTATTTGGTGATGCTTTTCTGCAAAGGGGACAGGACGACTGCACCGTATTGAGGGGAGAATGGATGGGGCCATGTATCGCGAGATCTTGGCCAACAACCTCCTTCCCTCAGTAAGTGCATTGAAGATGGGTCGTGGCTGGGTCTTCCAGCATGACAACGACCCGAAACACACAGCCAGGGCAACTAAGGAGTGGCTCCGTAAGAAGCATCTCAAGGTCCTGGAGTGGCCTAGCCAGTCTCCAGACCTGAACCCAATAGAACATATTTGGAGGGAGCTTAAAGTCCGTATTGCCCAGCGACAGCCCCGAAACCTGAAGTATCTGGAGAAGGTCTGTATGGAGGAGTGGGCCAAAATCCCTGCTGCAGTGTGTGCAAACCTGGTCAAGACCTACAGGAAACATATGATCTCTGTAATTGCAAACAAAGGTTTCTGTACCAAATATTAAGTTCTGCTTTTCTGATGTATCAAATACTTATGTCATGCAATAAAATGCTTACATACACTTAGGGTGGAGTCATTAAAACTCATTTTTCAACCACTCCACACATTTCTAGTTAACAAACTACAGTTTTGGCAAGTCAGTTAGGACATCTACTTGTAATTCTTCCAACAATTGTTTACAGACAGATTATTTCACTTATAATTCATTGTATCACAATTCCAGTGGGTCAGAAGTTTACATACACTAAGTTGACGGTGCCTTTAAACAGCTTGAAAAATGTCAGAAAAATATGTAATGGCTTTAGAAGCTTCTGATAGGCTAATTGACATAATTTGAGTCAATTGGAGGTGTACCTGTGGATGTATTTCTAGGCCTACCTTCAAACTCAGTGCCTCTTTGCTTGACATCATGGGAAAATCAAAAGAAATCAGCCAAGACCTCCAAAAAACAATTGTAGACCTCCACAAGTCTGGTTCATCCTTGGGAGCAATTTCGAAACACCTGAAGGTACCACATTCATCTGTACAAACAACAGTACGCAAGTATAAACACCATGGGACCACGCAGCCGTCATACCGCTCAGGAAGGAGACGCGTTCTGTCTCCTAGAGATGAACATACTTTGGTGCGAAAAGTGCAAATCAATCCCAGAACAACAGCAAAGGACCTTGTGAAGATGCTGGAGGAAACAGGTACAAAAGTATCTATATCCACAGACAAACGAGTCCTATATCGACATAACCTGAAAGGCCGCTCAGCAAGGAAGAAGTCACTGCTCCAAAACCGCCATAAAAAAGCCAGACTACGGTTTGCAACTGCACATGCGGACAAAGATCTTACTTTTTGGAGAAATGTCCTCTGGTCTGATGAAACAAAAATATAACTGTTTGGCCATAATGACCATCCTTATATTTGGAGGAAAAAGGGGGATGCTTGCAAGCCGAAGAACACCATCCCAACCGTGAAGCACCGGGGTGGCAGCATCATGCTGTGGGGGTGCTTTGCTAAAGGAGGGACTGGTGCACTTCACAAAATAGATGGCATCATGAGGAAGGAAATGTATGTGGATATATTGAAGCAACATCTCAAGACATCAGTCAGGAAGTTAAAGCTTGATCGCAAATGGGTCTTCCAAATGGACAATGACCCCAAGCATACTTCCAAAGTTGTAGCAAAATGGCTTAAGGACAACAAAGTCAAGGTATTGGAGTGGCTATCACAAAGCCCTGACCTCAATCCTATAGAAAATGTGTGGGCAGAACTGAAAAAGCGTGTGTGAGCAAGGAGGCCTACAAACCTGACTCAGTTACACCAGCTCTGTCAGGAGGAATGGGCCAACATTCACCCAACTGATTGTGAGAAGCTTGTGGAAGGCTACCCGAACCGTTTGACCCAGGTTAAACAATTTAAAGGCAATGCTACCAAATACTAATTGAGTGTATGTAAACTTCTGACCCATGGGAATGTGATGAAATAAATAAAAGCTGAAATAAATTATTCACTCTACTTTTATTCTGACATTTCACATTCTTAAAATAAATTGGTGATCCTAACTGACCTAAGACAGGGCATTTTTACTATGATTAAATGTCAGGAATTGTGAAAAACTGAGTTTAAGGTGTATGTAAACTTCCGACTTCAACTGTATGGCACATTAACCTTTACAGACCATATAATGTTGATCCACATTTCTTTGACAATGTATATAATAAATTATCAACCCTGCAAGCAATACAATACTCTATTATTATGGTGGGAGATAATAATACTGTTTTAAATAGCTCAATGGACCGTAAAGGAAATCACACTGCAAACTATCACCCTCATGCTCTTAAGGAAATCATGAATGTCATGGATACATTAGAACTAGTAGATATATGGAGGCTTAAATATCCTGACTTAGTGAGATGGCAGAGACTAAATCAAGCTAGTCGTCTTGACATCTTTCTTATGTAATTCTCGTTGGCACCAAAAGTGTTGATAGGGGACAGAATGCAGTCGGACCATCATATAATTGGCATATGCATTACTCTTACTGAATTGCCACGTGGGCGAGGATATTGGAAATTTAATCAAAGCCTATTGGATGATAACTTGTTTTTAACTAGAGGAATTTATAACTGATTTTTTCAGACATAACATAGGTACAGCAAATCCCCTTTTTGTATGGGACACTATTAAATGTGCATTTAGAGGTCATGCAATTCAGTACTCAGCTCGAAAACAAAAGCAATTTAGGTCAAAAGAGTCCATACTAACAAAGGAAATAGAAGGTCTAACAGAACAGATAGATAGCAATAAAAACTGTAACATAGAGGCTCAGAATAAATTTGAGGAAAAACAAAAAGAAATGGAGAAACTTATTCAAGAATGATCAACTGTAATAGATTTTTAAAATAAAGCAAACTGGATGGAATATGGGGAAAATGCACCAAATTCTTTTTTAATCTTCAACATAGAAATGTTACAGTGGCTTGCAAAAGTATTCATCACCCTTGGCGTTTTTCCTATTTTGGGAAGTCTCCCACATACCTTTTGGCGAACATCAAACGTGTTTGCTTATTATTTTCTTTAAGCAATGGCATTTTTTTTTTTTTGGGCCACTCTTCCGTAAAGCCTGTTTCTGTCGTGTGTCTGTAAATAGCCTGTAAATACCCTGTTTTTTTGTATTTTTCGTACATATTTCCCTATCAGACTTTTCATCCTTCTACAAAATATACTTTCCTGCAACCCGCCTCACTCAATGTGGAACGGATTCTATTATTGACTTACCTTTTATCTAGAATCTCCAGTTGAAACTAGCTAGCCAGCTAGCCAGCTAGCCAGCTAACTAGCTACTTGCTATTAGCCACAGTTAGCGGTATCTCACCCAGAACATTGGACTTTTTTCTGCGGGATTAATTCAATCACTGGATATTAATCACCGGATATTCGGCCAGTCTGCACAGCGCGTTATCGACCCAGAACATATCAGTTTTCTGCCGGAATCACTGAATCACTGGACCTTTAACTCCGGATTCATCGCTACCAGCTAGCTTCAACTAAATGGACGCTGTGGTCTGGCTAATCATCCTGAGCTAGGCCCATCTCCCGGCTATCTACCTCTCTGTCAACCGGACGGGACCACCTAGTGTTGACACGGAGCCCCGCCGATCCTACACGACTGGTCTGCCGACGAAATCGTCTGATGTGGTTGCGACGACGTCGACCACGAAGATTCCATCTGCTAGCTCCGGCCCGCTAGCACACGCTAGCCGTGGCCTCTTACCTGCTAGTGCTTCAGAAGCCTCCGAACTATCCTATTGCTGTTCACCGGACCTTATGATAACTCAGCTATACAGCTGATGTCTGCTGGACTGTTCCTTTTTACGGTACTACATCCTGTTTATGTTTAGCCTCAGCCCAAACATGGTTAGCTTATTGTTGTTTCGGTTATTTCTAATTGTACTATTTCACTGCAGATCCCCCAGCCCAGCTAAACCTGCCTTAGATAGCTATTTTGTCCCTCCCCCCATACACTCAGAGACCGACTCAATTGATGCCTCTAGTGATACTATCTCTTTCATTGTTACCCAACGCTTAGGTTTACCCACACTTTACTCATATCCTTCCATATCCTTGTCTGTACATAATGCCCTGAATCTTTTCTACAACACCCGGAAATCTGCCCCCTTTATTCTATGTACCCGACGCACTAGAAGACCAGTTCTTAAAGCCTTTAGCCGTATCCTTATTCTAGTCCTCCTCTGTTCCTCTGGTGATGTAGAGGCTAACCCAGGCCCTGCAGCCCTCAGTATCACTCCTACTCCCCAGGCGCTATCATTTGCTGACTTCTGTAATCGCAAAAGTCTTGGTTTCTTGCACGTAAACATCAGAAGTCTACTTCCTAAGTTTGAGTTATTCACTGCGTTAGCACACTCCGCCAACCCTGATGTTCTAGCAGTGTCTGAATCCTGGCTCAGGAAGGCCACCAAAAATTCTGAAATTTCCATCCCCAACTATAACATTTTCCATCTAGATAGAACTGCCAAAGGGGGTGGAGTTGCAATCTACTGTAGAGATAGCCTGCAGAGCTCTATCATACTATCCAGGTCTGTGCCCAAACAGTTTGAGCTTCTACTTCTAAAAATCCACCTTTCCAGAAATAAGTCTCTCACTGTTGCCGCTTGCTACAGACCCCCCTCAGCCCCCAGATGTGCCCTGGACACCATATGTGAATTGATTGCCCCCCATTTATCCTCAGAGTTCGTACTGCTTGGTGACCTAAATTGGGATATGCTTAATACCCCGGCCATCCTACAATCCAAACTAGATGCCCTCAACCTCACGCAAATTATCAATGAACCTACCAGGTACAACCCTAAATCCGTAAACATGGGTACCCTCATAGATATCATCCTGACTAACATACCCTCTAAATACACCTCAGCTGTCTTCAACCAGGATCTCAGCGATCACTGCCTTATTGCCTGCGTCCGTAACGGGTCCGCGGTCAAACGACCACCCCTCATCACTGTCAAACGCTCCCTAAAACACTTTAGCGAGCAGGCCTTCCTAATTGACCTGGCCCAGGTATCCTGGATGGATATAGATCTCATTCCGTCAGTAGAGGATGCCTGGTTGTTCCTTAAAAGTAATTTCCTCTCAATCTTAAATAAACATGCCCCATTCAAAAAGTCCAGAAATAAGAACCGATATAGCCCCTGGTTCTTCTCAGACTTGACTGCCCTTGACCAGCACAAAAACATCCTGTGGCGTACTGCATTAGCATCAAATAGCCACCGCGATATGCAACTTTTCAGGGAAGTTAGGAACCAATATACACAAGCAGTCAGGAAAGCAAAGGAAAACTTTTTCAAACAGAAATTTGCATCCTGTAGCACTAACTCCAAAAAGTTTTGGGACACTGTAAAGTCCATGGAGAATAAGAGTACTTCCTCCCAGTTGCCCACAGCACTGAGGCTAGGAAACACTATCACCACCGATAAATCTACAATAATCGAGAATTTCAACAAGCATTTTGCTACAGCTGGCCATGCTTTCCATCTGGCTACCACTACCCCGGCCACCAACTCTGCACCCTCCGCTGAAACTTGCCCATGCCCCCCCCGCTTCTCCTTCACACAAATTCAGACAGCAGACGTTTTGAAAGAGCTGCAAAATCTGGACCCCTAC
This sequence comes from Coregonus lavaretus, assembly GCF_964263955.1. Classification (NCBI taxonomy): domain Eukaryota; kingdom Metazoa; phylum Chordata; class Actinopteri; order Salmoniformes; family Salmonidae; genus Coregonus; species Coregonus lavaretus. Next base: position 19,430 of record NW_028165160.1, read on the forward strand.
AAATCAGCTGGGCTAGACAATCTGGACCCTTTCTTTCTAAAACTAGCTGCCGAAATTGTCGCAACCCCTATTACTAGTCTGTTCAACCTCTCTTTCATAACGTCTGAGATCCCCAGAGATTGGAAAGCTGCCGCGGTCATCCCCCTCTTCAAAGGGGGTGACACTCTAGATCCAAATCTCTACAGACCTATATCCATCCTGCCCTGCCTTTCGAAAGTATTTGAAAGCCAAGTTAACAAACAGATCACCGACCATTTCGAATACCACCGTACCTTCTCCGCTATGCAATCCGGTTTCCGAGCTGGTCATGGGTGCACTTCAGCCACACTCAAGGTCCTAAATGATATTATAACCGCGATTGATAATAGACAGTACTGTGCAGCCGTCTTCAACGACCTGGCCAAGGCTTTCGACTCTGTCAACCACCGCATTCTTATTGGCAGACTAAATAGCCTTGGTTTCTCAAATGACTGCCTCGCCTGGTTCACCAACTACTTCTCAGATAGAGTTCAGTGTGTCAAATCGGAGGGCCTGTTGTCTGGACCTATGGCAGTCTCTATGGGGGTGCCACAGGGTTCAATTCTTGGGCCGACACTTTTCTCCGTGTATATCAATGATGTCGCTCTTGCTGCTGGTGACTCTCAGATCCACCTCTACGCAGACGACACCATTTTGTATACATCTGGCCCTTCATTGGACACTGTGTTAACAAACCTCCAAACGAGCTTCAATGCCATACAACACTCCTTCAGTAGCCTCCAACTGCTCTTAAACACTAGTAAAACTAAATGCATGCTTTTCAATCGAACGCTGCTGGCACCCGCCCACCCGACTAGAATCACCACTCTTGACGGGTCTGACCTAGAGTATGTGGACAACTACAAATACCTAGGTGTCTGGTTAGACTGTAAACTCTCCTTCCAGACTCACATAAAGAATCTCCAATCCAAAGTTAAATCTAGAATTGGCTTCCTATTTCGCAACAAAGCCTCCTTCACTCATGCTGCCAAACATGCCCTCGTAAAACTGACTATCCTACCGATCCTTGACTTCGGCGATGTCATTTACAAAATAGCCTCCAACACTCTACTCAGCAAATTGGATGTAGTCTATCACAGTGCCATCCGTTTTGTCTCCAAAGCCCCATACGCTACCCACCACTGTGACCTGTACGCTCTTGTTGGCTGGTCCTCACTACATGTTCGTCGTCAAACCCACTGGCTCCAGGCCATCTATAAATCACTGCTAGGCAAATCCCCGCCTTATCTTAGCTCATTGGTCACCATAGCAGCACCCACCCGTAGTCTGCGCTCCAGCAGGTATATCTCACTGGTCATTCCCAAAGCCAACACCTCCTTTGGCCGCCATTCCTTCCAGTTCTCTGCTGCCAATGACTGGAACGAATTGCAAAAATCTCTGAAGCTGGAGACTCTTATCTCCCTCACTATCTTTAAGCATCAGTTGTCAGAGCACCTTACCGATCACTGCACCTGTACACAGCCCATCTGAAATTAGCCCACCCAACTACCTCATCCCTATATTGTTATTTATTTTGCTCTTTTGCACCCCAGTATCTCTATTTGCACATAATCTCTTGCACATCTAGCATTCCAGTGTTAATACTATTGTAATTATTTTGCACTATAGCCTATTTATTGCCTTACCTCCATAACTTGCTACATTTGCACACACTGTATATATATTTTCTGTTGTATTTTTGACTTTATGTTTTTTACCCCATATGTAACTCTGTGTTGTTGTTTTTATCGCACTGCTTTGCTTTATCTTGGCCAGGTCGCAGTTGTAAATGAGAACTTGTTCTCAACTGGCTTACCTGGTTAAATAAAGGTGAAATAAAAAATAAATAAAAAACAGCCCCGCTCTTTGGAGTGTACGGCTTAAAGTGGTCCTATAGACAGATTCTCCAATCTCCGCTGTGGAGCTTTGCAGCTCCTTCAGGGTTATCTTTGGTCTCTTTGTTGCCTCTCTGATTAATGCCCTCCTTGCCTGGTCCGTGAGTTTTGCTGGGCGGCCCTCTCTTGGCAGGTTTGTTGTGGTGCCATATTCTTTCCATTTTTTTATAATGGATTTAATTGTGCTCCGTGGGATGTTCAAAGTTTCGGATATTTTTTAAAAACCCAACCCTGATCTGTACTTCTCCACAACTTTGTCCCTGACTTTTTGGAGAGCTCCTTGGTCTTCATGGTGCCACTTGCTTGGTGGTGCCCCTTGCTTAGTGGTGTTGCAGACTCTGGGGCCTTTCAGAACAGGTGTATATACACTGAGATCATGTGACAGATCATGTGACACTTAGATTGCGCACAGGTTGACTTTATTTAACTAACTATTTGACTTCTGAAGGTAATTGGTTGCACCAGATCTTATTTAGGGGCTTCATAACAAAGGGGGTGAATACATATGCACGCACCACTTTTCTGTTTTAATTTTTTAGAATTTTTAACAACAAATTATCTTTTTAATTTCACATCACCAATTTGGACTATTTTGGGTATGTCCATTACATGAAATCCCAAAAAAAATCCATTTAAATTACAGGTTGTAATGCAACAAATTGGAAAAATGCAAAGCGGGATTAGTGCTTTTGCAAGGCACTGTATATATGTATGTATATGTATGGATTGGAAGTGATGCAGACAATTACATTGATGGAAGTTACAATCTATCTTCAATATTAAAGCTGATCTACCCCCCAAAAAACAAACAAAAAAAAAGACGTGAAGCGGGTACGACAAAACCTATTCCCCCTAAGGAGACTGAAAAGATTTGGCATGGGTCCTCAGATCGTCAAAAGGTTCTACAGGATGCACCATCGAGAGCATCCTGACTGGTTGCATCAATGCCTGGTATGGCAACTGCTCGGCCTCTGACCGTAAGGCACTACAGAGGGTAGTGCGTTCAGCCCAGTACATCACCGGGGCCAAGCTTCCTGCCATCCAGGACCTCAATGCCAGGCGGTGTCAGAGGAAGGCCCTACAAATTGTCAGAGACTCCAGCTACCCTAGTCATAGACTGTTCTCTCTGCTACCGCACGGCAAGCGGTTCCAGAGCGCCAAGTCAAGGTCCAAGAGGCTTCTAAGCAGCTTCAACCCCCAAGCCATAAGACTCCTGAACATCTCATCAAATGGCTACCCAGACTATTTGCATTGCCCCCCCCCTTGCTTGCTAGCTAGCCAAAAACAGCTAACTTACAGTCACGTCAAACAGTGCAGCCAGAATAACAACAGTAGCTGCCTTTGCATTTGTTTAAGCTGTTTTCTAGTGACATTTATTTGGATACATCCATAACAATGAGCTAATGAGGCAGTAGTTTGCCTGGCATAGAAAATGTGCTCTCAGAGGAGCTAGCCAACAACACAGCTCACACAATCACCTCAAACTGAAGCTGGAAAGACTGCAAACTAGTTGCATTTTGTTTCAATTTTTTTCAATTGACATTTCTTTGTATACATCCATAAAAATTATGCCAGCTGATTCATGATTTCGACTGGCTGAGAAATGCTGCCTGCCTTTCTGTCACATCTCGACTCTCAACACATTCGTTACTATGGGACAGCTGGAGAATTTGAATATTGAAACAATGTTGCAAATGTCAGAGAGACAGACAGCAAGGTTTACACATCTCCGCTGTTGAAAACTAAATGTTAGTCTAAAAGAAATGTGAGATAATGTCTAGAGGCTTTTTATAATGGAGATCAAGTTCATAAATTGCCTGGCTGGGCTGATAAGACAGTCAATTGCGCAGTCAGATGGAACAGAGTAAATAGGCATTTTAACATCATAGATTTAGCAGGTGGTAACTTGTGGAATAGACACCGGCTGGAATGCGGTTTTAACCAATCATCATTCAGTATTAGAACCACCCGTTGTATAAAAGTATACAACATACAGTGTACATAACAGTAGCATTACATGATAAACATGACTCATTTCCTGTCCAATCAATGCGACCACAATGACGGTACTTGTGTGTGTGTGTTTATCAATGTCTGAATTCCCTTGTTTGTATTATTGTTTGTATCCCTCTCTCATCAGCTCTTCGCTGGCCATCGGCTACTGTTAGTGAAAGAGACTATAGTTTGTGTGTTTACGTGTGTGCGTGTGTGTGTGTGTGTGTGTGTGTGTGTGTGTGTGTGTGTGTGTGTGCATGTGTGTGTGTGTGACAGTATGAGGGTGAGGGGGTCAGTGTGTCTGTAAATGATCCTCTGTAGCAGGTCAGTAGGTCTCATCACCCCTTCACAGTAATAACTCTCCAGGTTAATTTGGCAGCAGCAGAGGACTTGTTCCTCCAAACTCCACACATAGGGTAAAGTTCCTTCCCCTCCCTCTGACCCACACAGACCTCTATTAACACGACTCTGTATATCTCTAGTCCAAAGATATTTAACTATACACACTGTCTCTGACTCTTGAGTAACATTGGCAATTACTGGTTTACCCTCGGCTCTATAGAACGACAACAGTACGACAAACCTGTCTGTTTCGGGAGAGAGAAAATTGTAAATAAACGTTATTTTTTTAGGTTTAAAGCAATTCAAACAGCCAATAGAATATTAGGCGATACTACGGCTTATCGTGACTGTGATGAGAAGATGTGTTAACTGAGTTTAACAGAGACGATAAAACAAGGAAGCCGCTTTTACAAGCTGTGTATTATACATAATGTGTGACAGTCTGTGTCTGTTTTACAAGCTCAAGGTGAGCTTGTAAAAAATTCTTAATTTTCAGACACTGAAATAAAATATTGTAAACATATTGATAGATTCTACGGCAGCCCGTGTATAAAGCGTGGAGATGGCAGAGCTATCCATTGTTAATCCATGACGGCTATGAATGAAATGTCCAAAACAAGCCCCGACTGCAGCTCTATCATATTTCTGCTCTATTGTTTGTTTGTTTGTCTATTAATTGATTATTTATCTTAATGACAGGTGACTCCTGTTCTGCACATTAATTGACAGTAATTTCTTACAGGCCTCTCAGGGTGCTAATTACCTGAGTTTATTGGAGTGTAAAATGTCATTATTCTGTTTTCTTTAAATAATGTGTCTGTGTGTGTGTATTCCATCATTAAAATGTTAATGAAGTGCAGCGTTGATCTCTTCCAGGAATACTGGCTATATAGTTTTCCTACCTGGCTTTGACGCTCCTGGAGATGGCATCCAAGTTTTTTAGTGTAGTGTGTGTGTGTGTGTGTGTGTGTGTTTGTGTGTGCGTGTGTGCAGCCAGGTTGCTCTAGATCCACTTCTAAATCCGACGTCCGTTCAGGTACCCAGGACATCGGTAGATGCCTTAAAAACCGTCCACTAGGGGCAACGGTGAGCGCTATTACCATCAAGTAGGCTTGGGTTTTGATAGGGCGTTATGAACAGGGGTGGCGAATGGGCGTAAGCCGCGAGATCTGTCTCGAGGGTCGCGTGTTCAATCCCAGTGACTTTCCTAAACCTTAACCCTTAACTTAACCATTAGGAATGAATGCCTAAACTTAACCGTGGAGTTATTTTGTTTTAAACCTATCCCAAACCTTAACTCTTAACCATTCGGAATTAATACCTAAACATAACCAGCCGCGAGGCGCCAGCACCAGCAGCGGACCAACCAGGGATGCAGCCGCAGCATGAGGAGTGTCCAAAACACCTCAAAATTTGGAGCAACTTCGGAGAAAAGTGGATAAACGTCAGAATCAGAAGTCAAATGGTGAGATATTGTTGCTGTATGTGTGTGTTTGTGTGTGCGTGAGTGTGTGTGTTAGCTCCATCTGGTTGTGAGTTAGCCACGGTTGTGGGGGTAGCTAATCAATGGCTAATGAGAGTTAGCGGGGAGCTTGGATTGGCTTAGTTGGCATTAGCCGGCATGCTAGCAGGCGTTTGGCAATTACCGTAATGATGTAAATTGGCATAAATGTCCCCCAGCTCAGAAAGAGAGGAGGAGAAATGTAACAATGATTATGATTAGGACTCTAATTATAGTATAAACTCCACTGTGGTGCTATACACATCACAACCCGTTTACTGACGAAACGCTTCCGATGAGGACTCTGATTATTGTGTGTGAGCTTGCATGCAGTGAGCATACAGTGAGTGTGTGAGCTTGCATGCAGTGAGCATGAATTGAGTGTGTGAGCTTGCATGCTGTGAGCATGCATTGAGTTTGTGAGCTTGCATGCAGTGAGCATGCATTGAGTGTGTGACCTTGCATGCAGTGAGCAGGCATTGAGTATGTGAGCTTGCATGCAGTGAGCAGGCATTGGGTGTGTGAGCTTGCATGCAGTGAGCAGGCATTGAGTGTGTGAGCTTGATTGCAGTGAGCAGGCATTGAGTGTGTGAGCTTGCATGCAGTGAGCAGGCATTGCGTGTGTGAGCTTGCATGCAGTGAGCAGGTATAGCGTGTGTGAGCTTGCATGCAGTGAGCAGGCATTGAGTGTGTGAGCTTGCATGCAGTGAGCATCCATTGAGTGTGTGAGCTTGCATGCAGTGAGCATGCATTGAGTGTGCGATCTTGCATGCAGTGAGCAGTCATTGAGTGTGTGAGCTTGCATGCAATGAGCATGCATTGAGTGTGTGAGCTTGCATTCAGTGACCAAGCATTGAGTGTGTGAGCTTGCATGCAGTGAGCAGGCATTGAGTGTGTGAGCTTGCATGCAGTGAGCATGCATTGAGTGTGTGAGCTTGCATGCAGTGAGCATGCATTGAGTGTGTGAGCTTGCATGCAGTGAGCATGCATTGAGTGTGTGATCTTGCATGCAGTGAGCATGCATTGAGTGTGTGAGCTAGTTTAGCCTAATTAAACACCCGACTCAAACAGAGGGATGCTATGTTAGCTAGCTCTCTATGACTATCCAACACTGGAACTCTTCCAAGTGAAGGTAAGCTTTTGGTTCAACTAATTTATTGCCACCGGAGGGTACAGGTGTAACTGATAAACTGCTTACTGACAGTACACTGTACTGGATGATTGTAGTTGGTTTACTAATGTGTTAGTTCTATTACCTATGCTGACTATGATGTTACTTTAGCTAATATGGTGACAAGGATGGAGGTTGTGTGTAGAGGTTATGATATGAAGGTTTGGCTTGGAAAGTTTTTTTCGCCTGGTCACAGACAGCTGATGTGTTGTGCATTGAAGTCCAGAAGCGAAGGGAAAAGGTGAGAGGAGCACCTAGATGTGAGAAGGAATACAACGAGCTGTTTGTATATGGCTATGAAATTGAACTGTTTGCTTGTGATCAGGGGTGTATTCATTCCACCGATTCTGTTAAAAAACATTTCTTAAACGGAAGCAAATGGAACGAAACGGGGATAAACATACCTGAATTTGTCCAATAGAAACTCTAGTTTGCAACAGTTGGACAAATGATCACTGTCTGTCCCCTCAAATCTTTCTCTCGACCTGTGTGCACCTATGTCGTAAACTTTAATTCATAGGCTAGGTTGTAGAGGGAACATTTGAGAATTGTGTAGTATCCTAAACCTATCGATGTTACATTGAACTGGGTGAATGGAATATGAATGACAGTCATCCAATATGCTGTAATAGAAATAAGGCCACGCTCATTAAAACAAGAATCGTCCTCCCTCATCATAAAAGTCACCGACCATGTCAGGAGGCCATTCAACAGCCAAAATGCCATCGGGAAATTGCTGACATGCATTGTCCTCATATGTGCCTATTTTGCTACCAACCACGGCTGGCCAGCCCATGTGACACCTGAACTGGACTCGCATGTGAAGAATGAGCTTTCATGCTGGGGTGACTCATGCATTGGTCGCTCTATACCGTTCTGGTGACAAACAAACTTTGATGCCCTGTCTCCAATCGTCCACATGGCTGGGAGAACCTTTTCAAGTAAGTAAATACATTTTAAAAGTGTTTTTAAAAAAAACAGTGTATTATTAGCTAGCTACTGTAGCTACAGTGCAGACTACTTAAAATGAGCTGCTAACGTAGCTAGCTAGCTATCTAGACAACTTTAAATACTGTATAGTTAATTAAGTGAATTAAATATCACCAGCTACCTTAATTTATATTAGTTAACTATCTTGATGTATTTATCATTTTAGGGGATGTTTTCCTTAGAGCAGATTATTTTTTATTTTTCAACTCAATATACAAACTTAATTGAACAACTACTTACAGACGCACACAACAAATTACTACATCTCATCTGCCCAGACCTGCATGCTCACACCCTCATCCCTAGTGCCTGCATTATTGTTGCCACTTGGCCTTAAAATTGTATCAATTTGTTTTTATCGGTCGGCCATGCTATTTCAATGTTTAAAAAATAAAACATTCAATTTTTCCATTGTGTTAATGATGGCAGATTGGTTGATTTCTGGTGGCGGCAGGTAGCTTAGTGGGTAAGAGCGTTGTGCCAGTAACCGAAAGGTCGCTGGTTCTAATCCCCGAGCCGACTAGGTGAACTGTCGATGTGCCCTTGAGCAAGGCACTTAACCCTAATTGCTCCTGTAAGTCGCTCTGGATAAGAGCGTCTGCTAAATATGTAAAATGTAAATGTAAATTTCTACGTTTTTAATATACACTTTTTCAAGATGAGTGATGAGAAGAGAATCGTTGAGCCCATTGGGTATCTCACTACACCCCCATATGCAGTGTATTGAAATATGCAGACAGACGGATTAAAAGTACGTTTACATTGTAATACTTCTGACAGCCAACTTTCTAGCTCCGCCCACAACTTCTGCACTTTATAGCATTCCCAGAAAGCATGTATTATCGAGTTATTATTAGTTTTACACTTAAGACATGACTCTGCCGCTGTGCTGTAGAGTTTGTGAATTGTGTCTCTTGTATAATCAATTCTATACATTAGTTAATACTGCATTAAGTGTACATTTTCATTAACTGTAATTGTGTTAGTTATGCTCCAACATTCCCTCCATCTTGTGCCAACAACATCAGTTATTTTAAAGTCTTGGTTCCAATAGTTTACAGTGCATTCGGAAAGTATACAGACCCCTTGACTTTTTCCACATTTTGTTACGTTACAGTATTATTCAAAAATTTATTAAATTGTTTTTTTCCAACATAAATCTACACACAATACCGTATAATGAAAAAGCAAAAACAAGTTTGTACGAATTTTAGCAAATTTATTTTAAACAATTATGAACTGAAATCTTACATTTACATAAGTATTCAGACCCTTTACTGTGTACTTTGTTGAACCACCTTTGGCAGTGATTACAGCCTCTAGTCTTCTTGTGTATGATGCTACAAGCTTCATTGATTTCCACGTTTTAAATATACGTTTTTTCAAGATGAGTGAGAAGAAGAGAATCGTCCAGCCTATTGGGTATCTCACTACACCCCCATATGCTGTGTCTTGAAATATGCAGACAGACGGATTACCTGAATTTGGGGAGTTTCTTCCATTCTTCCCTGCAAATCCTCTCAAGCTCTGTCAGGTTTGATGGGGAGCGTAGCTGCACAGCTATTTTCAGGTGTCTCCAGAGATGTTTGATCGGGTTCATGTCCGGGCTCTGGCTGGGCCACTCAAGGACATTCAGAGACTTGTCCCGAAGCCACTCCTGCATTGTCTTGGCTGTGTGCTTAGGGTTGTTGTCCTATTGGAAGGTGAACCTTCGCCCCAGTCTGAGGTCCTGAGCACTCTGGAACAGGTTTTCATCAATGATCTCTCTGTACTTTGCTCCATTCATCTTTCCCTCGATCCTGACTAGTCTCCTAGTCCCTGCTGCTGAAAAACACCCACACAGCATGATGCTGATACCACCATGCTTCACCGTAGGAATGGTGCCAGGTTTCCTCCAGATGTGACACTTGGCATTCAGGCAAAATAGTTCAATATTGGTTTCATCAGACCAGTGAATCTTGTTTTCATGGTCTGAGTCCTTTAGCTGACTTCTGGCAAACTCCAAGCGCGCTGTCATGTGCCTTTTACTGAGGAGTGGCTTCCGTCTGGCCACTCTACTATAAAGGCCTGATTGGTGGAGTGCTGCAGAGATGGAAGGTTCTCCCATCTCCACAGAGGAACTCTGGAGCTCTGTCAGAGTGACCATCGGGATCTTGGTCACCTCCCTGCCCATGGCCCTTCTCCCCCGATTGCTCAGATTGGCCGGGCGGCCAGCTCTAGGAAGAGTCTTGGTGGTCAAAAACTTCTTCCATTTATGAATGATGGAGGCCACTGTGTTTTTGGGGACCTTCAATGCTGCATACAGTGAGGTAAAAAAGTATTTGATCCCCTGCTGATTTTGTACTTTTGCCCACTGACAAAAAATGATCAGTCTATAATTTTAATGGTAGGTTTATTTGAACAGTGAGAGACAGAATAACAACAAAGAAATCCAGAAAAGCGCATGTCAAAAATGTTATAAATTGATTTGCATTTTAATGAGGGAAATAAGTATTTGACCCCCTCTCAATCAGAGAGATTTCTGGCTCCCAGGTGTCTTTTATACAGGTAACGAGCTGAGATTAGAAGCACACTCTTAAAGGGAGTGCACCTAATCTCAGTCCCGAGTGGCGCAGTGGTCTAAGGCACTGCATCGCAGTGCTAGCTGTGCCACTAGAGATCCTGGTTCGAATCCAGGCTCTGTCGTAGCCGGCCGCGACCAGGAGACCCATGGGGCGGCGTGCAATTCGTCCAGGGTAGGGGAGGGAATGGCCGGCAGGGATGTAGCTCAGTTGATAGAGCATGGCGTTTGCAACGCCAGGGTTGTGGGTTCGATTCCCACTGGGAGTATGAAAAAAAAAAATAATGTATGCACTAACTGTAAGTCGCTCTGGATAAGAGCGTCTGCTAAATGACTAAAATGTAAATGTATAAAAGACACCTGTCCACAGAAGCAATCAATCAATCAGATTCCAAACTCTTCACAATGGCCAAGACCAAAGAGCTCTCCAAGGATGTCAGGGACAAGATTGTAAACCTACACAAGGCTGGAATGGGCTACAAGACCATCGCCAAGCAGCTTGGTGAGAAGGTGACAACAGTTGGTGTGATTATTCACAAATGGAAGAAACACAAAAGAACTGTCAATCTCCCTAGGCCTGGGCTCCATGCAAGATCTCACCTCGTGGAGTTGCAATGATCATGACAACGGTAAGGAATCAGCCGAGAAGTACACAGGAGGATCTTGTCAATGATCTCAAGGCAGCTGGGACCATAGTCACCAAGAAAACAATTGGTAACACACTACGCCGTGAAGGACTGAAATCCTGCAGCGCCCGCAAGGTCCCCCTGCTCAAGAAAGCACATATACAGGGCCATCTGAAGTTTGCCAATGAACATCTGAATGATTCAGAGGAGAACTGGGTGAAAGTGTTGTGGTCAGATGAGACCAAAATCGAGCTCTTTGGCATCAACTCAACTCGCCATGTTTGGAGGAGGAGGAATGCTGCCTATGACCCCAAGAACACCATCCCCACCGTCAAACATGGAGGTGGAAACATTATGCTTTGGGGGTGTTTTTCTGCTAAGGGGACAGAACAACTTCCCAGCATCAAAGGGACGATGGACGGGGCCATGTACCGTCAAACCTTGGGTGAGAACCTTCCCTCAGCCAGGGCATTGAAAATGGGTCGTGAATGGGTATTCCAGCATGACAATGACCCAAAACACACGGCCAAGGCAACAAAGGAGTGGCTCAAGAAGAAGCACATTAAGGTCCTGGAGTGGCCTAGCCAGTCTCCAGACCTTAATCCCATAGAAAATATGTGGAGGGAGCTGAAGGTTCGAGTTGCCAAACGTCAGCCTCGAAACCTTAATGACTTGGAGAAGATCTGCAAAGAGGAGTGGGACAAAATCCCTCCTGAGATGTGTGCAAACCTGGTGGCCAACTACAAGAAACGTCTGACCTCTGTGATTGCCAACAAGGGTTTTGCCACCAAGTACTAAGTCATTTTTTGCAGAGGGGTCAAGTACTTATTTCCCTCATTAAAATGCAAATCAATTTATAACATTTTTGACATGCGTTTATCTGGATTTTTTTGTTGTTATTCTGTCTCTCACTGTTAAAATAAACCTACCATTAAAATTATAGACTGATCATGTCTTTGTCAGTGGGAAAACGTACAAAATCAGCAGGGGATCAAATACTTTATTCCCTCACTGTACATTTTTTGGTACCCTTCCCCAGATCTGTGCCTCGACACAATCCTGTCTCGGAGCTCTACGGACAATTCCTTTGACCTCATGGCTTGGTTTTTGCTCTGACATGCACTGTCAACTGTGGGAGCTTATATAGACACGTGTGTGCCATGTCCAATCAATTGAATTTACCACAGGTGGACTCCAATCAAGTTGTAGAAACATCTCAAGGATGATCAATGGAAACAGGATGCACCTGAGCTCAATTTCGATTCTCATAGCAAAGGGTCTGAATACTTATGTAAATAAAGTATTTCTATTTTTTATTTATAATACATTTGCAAACATTTCTAAAAACCTGTTTTCTCTTTGTCATTATGGGTTATTGTGTGTAGATTGATGAGGGGGAAAAGTATTTAATCCATTTCAGAATAAGGCTGTAAATAAAACAAAATGTGGAAAAAGGGAAGGGGTCTGAATACTTTCCGAATGCACTGTATATCTGAGAGATATAAGAAAGCTTACCTTCAGACGAGTCCCGGTACACTTGTGGAGAATACCATCTAGAGAGTCTCATCTCTCCATAGAGGGGTCACATTAGTTTGTAGTCCAAACCATTTGGCGGCTACCAACATTTTCGTGAGAATACCAATTTTCGGGATATCTCCTGGTCTGACAAACAGCTCTGCTCCTACGGGGGTCTACATTGTTTTGTTGTTTCCTGTTTGGACCCCAGGAACAGTAGCCGCTGCCTCGAAAGCAGCTAATTGTGGATCATATATACATATTTAAACCTGTTTTCTCTCAGTCATTAGGGGTATGTTGTTATTGTTTGTAGATTGAAGAGGATTTTTTAAATCCATTTTAGAATAAGGTTGTAACGAAACAAAATGTGGAAAAAGTCAAGGGGTCTGAATACTTTCGAATGCACTGTGTATTTTGTCGAAGAGATTGTCAGTTCGATAGGCTCTCTGCAAGGTTTTGTATATCTTGCCTATCATATGATCATCCTTTTCTGACTCAAATAAGATTCCCTCAAGGTTGCTCTGATGTCCAAAAAATTTCAAATGTTTAAGTTGCATCTATCAGTCCAAAATTACTTTTTCATTTGGTCATGGAAATAGATATATTTATTTTTACCAAGTCATTAACGGTTTCTATGCCTTTAGTTCTCCATGTGGACCAATTCATCGGTGAGTTCTGAAAAGCTATCCAAGAATTGTTCTGTAGGTTGTGTTTCTAGGGAGTGATATTGCTTCTTGTAGAATATGTTTCATTTTCTTCCATATTGTTATAGTGTTCTTCGCTATGAAGTTGTTCATGTTTTTAGCTTTAAAATATTCTGGGGATGAGCATGTGCATATTCAATATTTACCCAATGTTCCTCTTTAGTGCATTTAACTACACTGAGTGTACAAAACATTATGGACACATTCCTAAAATTGAGTTGCATCCCTCCGATTTTACCCTCAGAACAGCATCAATTCATCGGGGCATGAACTCTACAAGGTGTCGAAAGTGTTCCACAGGGATGCTGGCCCATGTTGACTCCAATGCTTCCAACAGTTGTGTCAAGTTGGCTGGATGACCTTTGGGTGGTGGACCATTCTTGATACACATGGGAAACTGTTGAACGTGAAAAACCCAGCACTGTTTCAGTTCTTGACACAAACCGGTAATTCTGGCACCTACTACCATACCCCGTTCAAAGGCACTTAAATATTTTGTCTTGCCCACTCCCCATCGGAATGGCACACATACACAATCCATGTCTCAGTTGTCTCAAGGCTTAAATATCCTTCTTTAACCTGTCTCCTCCCCTTCATCTACACTGATTGAAATGGATTTAACAAGTGTTATGAATAAGGGATCATAGCTTTCACCTAGATTCACCTGGTCAGTCTATGTCATGGAATGAGCAGGTGTCCATAATGTTTTGTACACTCAGTGCACAAGTAAAAGCCTTGGGTAGCGAGTTGATACAATTCGAAGTCTGGAAGGTTAAAACCACCCTCAGACTTAGGAAGATGTAAAACTTTCATTTTTATTCTGTGAATTTTATTTGCCCATATAAAGTCTGTTATGACTGAGTATACTTTCTAAAGAATGTCTCCGGTGAGGTAATTGGTATTACCAAAAAATAAATCCAAAAACTTTAAAGAGGTTTATTCTACCTGTAAGATTCATGGGAAGATTATTCAATTGAATTAGATCTGCTTTCATATTGTTGAGTAATTGCTGTCACTTATTAAGCATCCTAAGTATTTAGTCTTTTTTTTGTGGTACACTTAAAGTATTCATGTAGATAGTGAGTTATTATTTTTTCCTATTGCCATTGATTTTTTGTTTTTTTCCCACATACATTTTATATCCTGATATCTTTCAGTTTTCTGAAAATATTTTTATCCAAGGGAGTATAAATTCACCAAGAGCAATGGACACCAGACAACTGGAACTGAATGAAGCCTATAGATATTTCTCTAAAACAATACCCTCCTTTCAGATCAATGAGAGGTAGTCAGAGAGTGGAGAAGGTGAGGGTAGAGGGATAGGGAGCGAGGGTAGATAGAAGGGAGTGAGGGTAGAGGGATAGGGAGCGAGGGTAGAGGGATAGGGAGCGAGGGTAGAGGGATAGGGAGCGAGGGTAGAGGGATAGGGAGCGAGGGTAGAGGGATAGGGAGCGAGGGTAGAGGGATAGGGAGCGAGGGTAGAGGGATAGGGAGCGAGGGTAGAGGGATAGGGAGCGAGGGTAGAGGGACAGGGAGCGAGGGTAGATAGAAGGGAGCGAGGGTAGATAGAAGGGAGCGAGGGTAGAGGGATAGGGAGTGAGGGTAGAGGGATAGGGAGCGAGGGTAGAGGGATAGGGAGCGAGGGTAGAGGGATAGGGAGCGAGGGTAGAGGGATAGGGAGCGAGGGTAGAGGGATAGGGAGTGAGGGTGGAGGGATAGGGAGCGAGGGTAGAGGGATAGGGAGCGAGGGTAGAGGGATAGGGAGCGAGGGTAGAGGGATAGGGAGCGAGGGTAGAGGGATAGGGAGCGAGGGTAGAGGGATAGGGAGCGAGGGTAGAGGGATAGGGAGCGAGGGTAGAGGGATAGGGAGCGAGGGTAGAGGGATAGGGAGCGAGGGTAGAGGGATAGGGAGCGAGGGTAGAGGGATAGGGAGCGAGGGTAGAGGGATAGGGAGCGAGGGTAGAGGGATAGGGAGCGAGGGTAGAGGGATAGGGAGCGAGGGTAGAGGGATAGGGAGCGAGGGTAGAGGGATAGGGAGCGAGGGTAGACAGAAGGGAGCGAGGGTAGAGGAATAGGGAGCGAGGGTAGAGGGATAGGGAGCGAGGGTAGAGGGATAGGGAGCGAGGGTAGAGGGATAGGGAGCGAGGGTAGAGGGATAGGGAGCGAGGGTAGAGGGATAGGGAGCGAGGGTAGAGGGATAGGGAGCGAGGGTAGAGGGACAGGGAGCGAGGGTAGAGGGATAGGGAGCGAGGGTAGAGGGATAGGGAGCGAGGGTAGAGGGATAGGGAGCGAGGGTAGAGGGACAGGGAGCGAGGGTAGATGGATAGGGAGCGAGGGTAGAGGGATAGGGAGCGAGGGTGGATGGACAGGGAGCGAGGGTGGATGGACAGGGAGCGACATGCAGCCCATGCCTCTCCTCTCTGTCTGATACTGGTCCCCTGTAGCTCAGTTGGTAGAGCATGGCGCTTGCAACGCCAGGGTTGTCGGTTTGTTTCCCACGGGGGGCCAGTATGAAAATGTATGCACTCACTAACTGTAAGTCGCTCTGGATAAGAGCGTCTGCTAAATGACTAAAATGTAAACATTTAAATGTTTATAATGACGCCTCTGTGACGGCTGGTGAGCCAGTGTAGTGGAACTTCTAGAAAGTGACTTTGTGTCAGAGAGAGAGAGAGAGAGGTAGAATAAGAGATATGGAGGTAGAATAAGAGAGAGATATGTATTCATTATACGTCCGTAGCTGGGGAGTCTCTCCCTTCCTGACCTCTAGAATTCGTAGTTCTCATAAAGGATGCATATATTTATACACAGAGACTCCAGGCACTATGATTTATGACTAAGGGCTATAACCTTAGGCCTGTGTGTGTGTGTAACCTTGACTTTCCTGCATATCGTTATTAAACACTGGTGGCTTCCTCTCACCTTCACTGTAATCGGCTCCTTTTATTCTGTCTGTGGGATAATGATGAGCACCCACACATGCATGTGAGGGTGAATGTGTGTGTATGTACATGCGTGTGTTTGTGCATCATTGTGTGTTTGATTGCAGTGTGTGTTTGTGAGTGTGTGTGTGTGTTTGTGTGTGTGTGTGTTTGTGTGTGTGTGGGTGTGTGTTTGTGTGTGTGTGTGTGTGTGTGTGTGTTTGATTGCAGTGTGTGTGTGTGTTTGTGTGTTTGTGTGTGTGTGTGTGTTTGTGTGTGTGTGTGTGTGTTTGTGTGTGTGTTTCATTGCAGTGTGTGTGTGTGTGTGTGTGTGTGTGTGTTTGATTGCAGTGTGTGTGTGTGTGTGTGTGTGTGTGTGTGTGTGTGTTTGTGTGTGTGTGTGTGTGTGTTTGATTGCAGTGTGTGTGTGTGTGTGTTTTTTTTGGGGGGTGGGGGGGTCGGGGGGGGGGGGGGGTAGATTAGCTTTAATATTGTAGATAGATTGTAACTTCCACCAATGTAATTGTCTGCATCACTTCGAATCCCCCATATGTTTTTTTTCTCTCGCATATATATATATATATATATATATATATATATATATATATACAGTGAGGGAAAAAAGTATTTGATCCCCTGCTGATTTTGTACGTTTGCCCACTGACAAAGAAATGATCAGTCTATAATTTTAATGGTAGGTTTATTTGAACAGTGAGAGACAGAATAACAACAACAAAATCCAGAACAACGCATGTCAAAAATATTATAAATTGATTTTGCATTTTAATGAGGGAAATAAGTATTTGACCCCCTCTCAATCAGAAATATTTCTGGCTCCCAGGTGTCTTTTATACAGGTAACGAGCTGAGATTAGGAGCACACTCTTAAAGGGAATGCGCCTAATCTCAGCTTGATACCTGTATAAAAGATACCTGTCTACAGAAGCAATCAATCAATCAGATTACAAACTCTCCACCATGGCCAAGACCAAAGAGCTCTCCAAGGATGTCAGGGACAAGATTGTAGACCTACACAAGGCTGGAATGGGCTACAAGACCATCGCCAAGCAGCTTGGTGAGAAGGTGACAACAGTTGGTGCGATTATTCGCAATTGGAAGAAACACAATATAACTGTCAATCTCCCTCAGCCTGGGGCTCCATGCAAGATCTCAACTCGTGGAGTAGCAATGATCATGACAACGGTGAGGAATCAGCCCAGAACTACACGGGAGGATCTTGTCAATGATCTCAAGGCAGCTGGGACCATAGTCACCAAGAAAACAATTGGTAACACACTACGCCGTGAAGGACTGAAATCCTGCAGCGCCCGCAAGGTCCCCCTGCTCAAGAAAGCACATATACAGGGCCGTCTGAAGTTTGCCAATGAACATCTGAATGATTCAGAGGAGAACTGGGTGAAAGTGTTGTGGTCAGATGAGACCAAAATCGAGCTCTTTGGGATCAACTAAACTCGCCGTGTTTGGAGGAGGAGGAATGCTGCCTATGACCCCAAGAACACCATCCCCACCGTCAAACATGGAGGTGGAAATATTATGTTTTGGGGGGTGGTTTTCTACTAAGGGGACAGGACAACTTCACTGCATCAAACGGACCATGTACCGTCAAATCTTGGGTGAGAACCTCCTTCCCTCAGCCAGGGCATTGAAAATGGGTCATGGATGGGTATTCCAGCATGACAATGACCCAAAACACACGGCCAAGGCAACGAAGGAGTGGCTCCAGAAGAAGCACATTAAGGTCCTGGAGTGGCCTAGGCAGTCTCCAGACCTTAATCCCATAGAAAATCTGTGGAGGGAGCTGAAGTTTCGAGTTGCCAAACGTCAGCCTCGAAACCTTAATGACTTGGAGAAGATCTGCAAAGAGGAGTGGAACAAAATCCCTCCTGAGATGTGTGCAAACCTGTTGGCCAACTACAAGAAACGTCTGACCTCTGTGATTGCCAACAACGGTTTTGCCACCAAGTACTAAGTCATGTTTTGCAGAGGGGTCAAATACTTATTTCCATCATTAAAATGCAAATCAATTTATAACATTTTTGACATGCGTTTTTCTGGATTTCTGTTGTTGTTATTCTGTCTCTCACTGTTCAAATAAACCTACCATTAAAATGATAGACTGATCATGTCTTTGCCAGTGGGCAAATGTACAAAATCAGCAGGGGTTCAAATACTTTTTTCCCTCACTCTATATATATATATATATATATATATATATATATATATATGTAGATATACACATACATACACATGTATATATATATACATACATACATATCTGTCACAGACATATATACATACATACATATCTGTCACGATCGTCATAATGATTGGACCAAGGCGCAGAGTGATATGCGTACATCTCTTTAATAGTGTACTAGCAACACGATACAAAATACAAAACAACAAAACGAAACGTGAAGTCCTCGGTCATGAACACAAACCAACACAGAACAAGATCCCACAAAACATAGACCCTACACACCCTGGCTCAATATATAAGAGTCCCCAGAGCCAGGGCGTGACAATATCCTTTACAAATATATATATTTCCCTTCATTACTTTCCAACCCCACCTTCCCCTCCCTAATTGGAGTAAACTAGTGAACAACAATGCTTAGGCCTTTACATCATGCTTATACATGCTATATAAATTTTATTGACACAGTCAATAATTCTATTTTGTTTGTTTTGTTTGTGTGGGTGTGTTTGTTTACTTTTCTATTCTCACATTCTTGGTTCTGTTATAAGATTTATTCATTCCTTTGCTCGCTCAACCTTTCATTCACGCTATGCACGGTATGTGTCTGCTGCTATAGTTGTTGTTTATAGTAATTTGTCAATATGTGTACTACTGTACCGACAGCTGTTTTCATCCTGGAGATCCAAGCCTTCTATAATGAGTACCAGGCGCTAATTGTTTCCAATCATCTCAAAGAAGACAAATCACACTTGAACCCTGTCTCCATGCTAGCTTTGATATCCCTCAGAGGAGAGGAAGGAGAGAAGGGAATTCATGGAGAGAGAGAGAGAGAGAGAGAGAGAGAGAGAGAGAGAGAGAGAGAGAGAGAGAGAGAGAGAGAGAGAGAGAGAGAGAGAGAGAGAGAGAGAGAGAGAGAGAGAGAGAGAGAGAGAGAGACAAATAAAGTCAGTAATGATCACTAGGGACAATCACACAGATATAATGTGGGAATATGAGGGAGAGATGGATACATAGAGAAAGAAAGAAAGTAAAAGGGAATAATACAAATATGAAATAAACATGTGTAGGCCTTTACAGTACAAACATGAGGGAGAGCAAAGCAGAGAAAGATGCATGTACAGTAAACAGACCTGGAATAAGTAGGGAAAGATGCATGTTCAGTAAGCAGACCTGGAATAAGTAGGGAAAGATGCATGTACTGTAAACAGACATGGAATAAGGAGAGAAATATGCATGTTCAGTAAACATACCTGGAATAAGGAGAGAAAGATGCATGTACAGTAAACAGACCTGGAATAAGGAGAGAAAGATGCATGTTCAGTAAACAGACCTGGAATAAGGAGAGAAAGATGCATGTTCAGTAAACAGACCTGGAATAAGGAGAGAAAGATGCATGTTCAGTAAACAGACCTGGAAAAAGGAGAGAGAAAGATGCATGTACAGTAAACAGACCTGGAATAAGGAGAGAGAAAGAGCGGAAATGACCTTGAGTTCAGCCTGGGTGTATGACCTTGAGTTCAGCCTGGGTGTATGACCTTGAGTTCAGCCTGGGTGTGTGACCTTGAGTTCAGTCTGGGTGTGTGTGCACATTAACCCCTATCATTACACTCCATGGGGATCTCAACACCTCTATTTGGAGAAAATAAGGTATTGAACCCTCCTCCTCCACTTTTTCCTCCTCCTTCTCCTCCCACACGTCCCACCGTCTCTCCTCCTAATTGTCCATGTTTTGTTGGCGGCCTGCTGCTGACACAGGGTCCTGGGAAGGGAAGCCTGGCGTTTATGAATCTATCGATCACACCGCTCCTCTCAAAACCACAGTGTGTGTGTGATTCTTCTGTTTGTGTGTGCAAATGTGTGTGTGTCTGTGTGTGTGAATTGCATATGATTAATCTCCACATGGATCAGTGGCTCCAACATGGTCTCCTCTCTGCTTGTAAGAGGTATGATTACAGTTTAAATGAAATGAATGTAGATAGTGTAGCTGGTGTTTACGATGATGCACAGTTGAAATATATGCATCTCCCTGCAGTGTTGTGTGTTTCAGACACAGTCATGGGACGTCTGTGGCTGTGTTCAGTGGATTAGACCTGACGGGGACGTCTGTGGCTGTGTTCAGTGGATTAGACCTGACGGGGACGTCTGTAGCTGTGTTCAGTGGATTAGACCTGACGGGGACGTCTGTGGCTGTGTTCAGTGGATTAGGCCTGACGGGGACGTCTGTGGCTGTGTTCAGTGGATTAGACCTGACGGGGACGTCTGTAGCTGTGTTCAGTGGATTAGGCCTGACGGGGACGTCTGTAGCTGTGTTCAGTGGATTAGGCCTGACGGGGACGTCTGTGGCTGTGTTCAGTGGATTAGACCTGACGGGGACGTCTGTGGCTGTGTTCAGTGGATTAGGCCTGACGGGGACGTCTGTGGCTGTGTTCAGTAGATTAGACCTGCGGGGACGTCTGTGGCTGTGTTCAGTGGATTAGGCCTGACGGGGACGTCTGTAGCTGTGTTCAGTGGATTAGACCTGACGGGGACGTCTGTGGCTGTGTTCAGTGGATTAGACCTGACGGGGACGTCTGTAGCTGTGTTCAGTGGATTAGACCTGACGGGGAGGTCTGTAGCTGTGTTCAGTGGATTAGACCTGACGGGGACGTCTGTGGCTGTGTTCAGTGGATTAGGCCTGACGGGGACGTCTGTGGCTGTGTTCAGTGGATTAGACCTGACGGGGACGTCTGTGGCTGTGTTCAGTGGATTAGGCCTGACGGGGACGTCTGTAGCTGTGTTCAGTGGATTAGACCTGACGGGGACGTCTGTGGCTGTGTTCAGTGGATTAGACCTGACGGGGACGTCTGTAGCTGTGTTCAGTGGATTAGACCTGACGGGGACGTCTGTGGCTGTGTTCAGTGGATTAGGCCTGACGGGGACGTCTGTGGCTGTGTTCAGTGGATTAGGCCTGACAGGGACGTCTGTGGCTGTGTTCAGTGGATTAGACCTGACGGGGACGTCTGTGGCTGTGTTCAGTGGATTAGGCCTGACGGGGACGTCTGTAGCTGTGTTCAGTGGATTAGGCCTGACAGGGACGTCTGTGGCTGTGTTCAGTGGATTAGACCTGACGGGGACGTCTGTGGCTGTGTTCAGTGGATTAGACCTGACGGGGACGTCTGTGGCTGTGTTCAGTGGATTAGACCTGACGGGGACGTCTGTGGCTGTGTTCAGTAGATTAGACCTGACGGGGACGTCTGTGGCTGTGTTCAGTGGATTAGGCCTGACGGGACTTCTGTAGCTGTGTTCAGTGGATTAGACCTGACGGGGACGTCTGTGGCTGTGTTCAGTGGATTAGACCTGACGGGGACGTCTGTAGCTGTGTTCAGTGGATTAGACCTGACGGGGACGTCTGTGGCTGTGTTCAGTGGATTAGACCTGTCAGGGACGTCTGTAGCTGTGTTCAGTGGATTAGACCTGACGGGAATGTCTGTGGCTATGTTCAGTGGATTAGACCTGACGGGGACGTCTGTGGCTGTGTTCAGTGGATTAGGCCTGACAGGGACGTCTGTGGCTGTGTTCAGTGGATTAGGCCTGACGGGGACGTCTGTGGCTGTGTTCAGTGGATTAGACCTGACGGGGACGTCTGTGGCTGTGTTCAGTGGATTAGGCCTGACGGGGACGTCTGTAGCTGTGTTCAGTGGATTAGACCTGACGGGGACGTCTGTAGCTGTGTTCAGTGGATTAGACTTGACGAGGACGTCTGTGGCTGTGTTAAATGAATTAGACCTGACGAGGACGTCTGTGGCTGTGTTCAGTGGATTAGGCCTGACGAGGACGTCTGTGGATGTGACATAATTTTAGTTAAAGACATGCTCCGGTAATTTTGCGACTATGAGTATTTTTTAAATCGTCCGCTTTGGGCTGGATATGTCAATGTGTAGTTCATACATGCGTAGTCTATGAGCAGAATTACTGTTTTATCTCCATTAGCCATGTAATCCCTAGTTGGAAAGCCACTGTTTTCTTGAAGCTGTGCTGCGTCATTTCCCCTGCTTTCCCCCCATGTGGGCCAGCCCCCTAGCAATTTGAGTTGTAGCCAATGAACTTCAGCCACTTGCATTTGAGCGACAGCTAGCAAGTAGCCTGCCCAGCATTATCCAATGAGGTTGCAGGGCATCCCCAACAGCTCAATTGACACAGGAGAGACGGAGAGAGAGAGCAATGACTTGGTGCACATATCTGCACACATGACGTAGTACGCAATTTTGTCCTCCCAGAACACTTTCAGAAGTACTTGCTTAAAAAGTATACAAAAGTACTGGATAATCTCTTTAACATTATCTACCTTGATCCTGCTGTTGCCTTTAGCTCCATTTTGCATCATATACTGTATCTGTCTTTCTGGGCTTTGTGAACGTAGCTGTGTTCATCCTACCAAGTAGCTTGGAGAATGTTGGGTGTTCTGTTTACTGCCACTTACTTAAAGGTATTCTCTGTTCATATATATATGACAGGTACTCGCTGTGCCTTCTGTCAGCCAGATGGCACTGCAATTGCTACTCCATATTTCCTCCTTCAAGGCCCTCCACACCTAACTGGGACAGAGCTGAACGCAACTTCATCTGGTTCTGAAGTGGGCACCCCCCTTCACCGGTGTTTCATAGATGAGCCCACGACATCTCGTAGCGGCTCGACGGCAGAACTAGCATCCTTGAACTACCCACTCGATCCACCACTCAACTCAGCCCTGCTTCCCTACTGCCTGCTTGGCTCTGCCACTGCTCATGCCTCTTCAGCCAGATCCAACGGGATGCCACTTCTGCCTGCTTGCTGACATCAACCAACAGCTTCTTCCTTGCAACTCCTTCAATGCTGAGCAGCCCCGAGGCGCTCCAGAGTGATTGGCCTGCAGTCGACTTCAACTGGTAGATTCCAGGCTGTCCATCCATTATGCTGACCCTCAAGGATGATGGACTGGTATTTTTCTTTAGCTTCCGCTCATGTGCCTCCTCTATCCACTCCTCCCAGGACACTATGAGCTCGATGAGGACACCTGCTTGGTTCCTCTAGACCAGAGGCTTTAGTTGGTTATCTCCTCTGTGAATCTGAGCTGCTTTTTGAGGTCTGCCCGCATCTCCTTGCTTGCTCCAGTCCCGTGGCCAGCTGAGTCAGTATTTGGTAATGTCGCCACCTGAATTTTCCATCGGTCAGACCTGTTTGGCAGGAGAAGACCACATGCTCCAGGCTGGCTGGTCTTCCACTTAGTGTTTAGCTGGGCCTCTCTCCTCCACGTTTGGAGGTTTGTTGGTGTGGTCAAAACACTGTACACAAAAAAGCAGAGACTTGATCCGCTGCCCTTCCATTTTCCAGATGCCTCTCTTGCACACTCTCCCAGCATGTCCAGCTACCCAGTTTTTTCATGGCCACAGCTCTGACCTCCCTGATCTCCCTATGCACCATGCCACAGCATTCTGTTCGGTTTGATATTCCAGATTGACCTGGTTGTGCATCCCAGACCCAGCCTGCCTTGGTTTACCGACCCATCAATGTCAGCGTGTTGCAGCCACTCCTCCGGCTTCCTGAGCGCTCTGCTGGCTGACCACTTGCAACACGTTCTGACCTCAATCTCTTCCTGGTGAACCCTCCTTGCTGTCCCGCAGCATCATGGCTTGACGTGCTTTTGTTGCCTTGTACCCCTCTACCTCAGATGTAATTGACAGCTGCAGCTTGGTGTCTGTTCTGTACAGGCCGATGGAGCAGAAGCTTCTTGGGACCGCCAACCATCTCCTGAGGAAGTTGTTAATTTTCCACTCTAGTGCCTCCTCTGTTGAAAGAGGTACCTCATAGACAAGCAGTGGCCAGAGGAGTCTGTGAAGTACCCCGTGTTGGGAGCCCCATGCCTTAAACATGTTTGCAAGAGCATTTCCTTCACACTCTCTATGTATGCTCGCATGACTGTAAGTGGCTTTGGATAAAAGTGTCTTCTAAATGACATATATTATATATTATATTCATGTGATATGGTACCTGGACACTGTATATGGACAATCACAATAGAAAC
Source organism: Coregonus lavaretus (assembly GCF_964263955.1). NCBI lineage: Eukaryota > Metazoa > Chordata > Actinopteri > Salmoniformes > Salmonidae > Coregonus > Coregonus lavaretus. Next base: position 43,928 of record NW_028165160.1, read on the forward strand.
AAAAAAACTAAAATAATGAATGCCAATCAGAGCACATTTCCCTCCACTCTCTGATTTCAAAGACCCTCCTGCTTAACCAGTCCCAGAAAAGTGTTAGGCCCACACTGTTGAGTAGAAATAGAGGAATGTGCCTTTAACATACTAGAGTTACCAATTATATTATTCCATGAGATAAGCCTGTTTGCTGTACCTGTTAATATAGGTAGAGGTTGATTCCATGAGATCAGCCTGTTAGCTATCTATCTACCTGTGGTTTTGTGAGAGAGTAAACCGTGAGCAGGCTGGCAACCGAGCAAATATCACTCTTTGACGGCGTGGTGTGATATCAATGCATGGTGGTGTGTGTGTGTGGTGTGTGTCTGATGTAGTCCCCTGATAATGGTGTGTGTGTGTGTCCATGCATGCCTCTGAGTGTGATATTGCTCTCTGATAGCTTGGTGTTAACCACTTGACATTTGGAAGTGCTTTCATTAAGTCGGCCGGCTATCAAAGACAGTTATGATGACAGGGCTTTACACACTATCGTGGTAAACACTGGCTGTCTCAGATCCATGAGACTCTCATCCTTACGGCACTATAGAAGCACACACACACACCACACACACACCACACACACACACACACACAAAGACACACAAATAGACACACACAGAAACACACACACACACACACACACACACAAAGACACACACACAGACACACAGACACAAACACTCACACCACCTTTCATCTGCTGTTTTCTTCATAATGCCTGCAAGTCACTATCAGCTCCAGACCAGTGACTTGAGGAGACTGGATGGACAGAAAGACAGAGACTGGTTGGACAGAAAGACAAAGACTGGATGGACAGAAAGAGACTGGATGGACAGAAAGAGACTGGATGGACAGAAAGACAGAGACTGGATGGACAGAAATACAGACTGGATGGACAGAAAGACAGACACTGGATGGACAGAAAGAGACTGGATGGACAGAAAGACAGAGACTGGATGGACAGAAAGACAGAGACTGAATGGACAGAAAGACAGAGACTGGATGGACAGAAAGACAGAGACTGGACGGACAGAAAGACAGAGACTGGATGGACAGAAAGAGACTGGATGGACAGAAAGAGACTGGATGGACAGAAAGACAGAGACTGGAGGGACAGAAAGAGACTGGATGGACAGAAAGAGACTGGATGGACAGAAAGAGACTGGATGGACAGAAAGACAAAGACTGGATGGACAGAAAGACAGAGACTGGATGAACAGAAAGACACACACTGGATGGACAGAAAGACAGAGACTGGATGGACAGAAAGACAAAGACTGGATGGACAGAAAGACAAAGACTGGAGGGACAGAAAGAGACTGGATGGACAGAAAGAGACTGGATGGACAGAAAGACAGAGACTGGATGGACAGAAAGAGACTGGATGGACAGAAAGAGACTGGATGGACAGAAAGACAGAGACTGGTTGGACAGAAAGACAAAGACTGGATGGACAGAAAGAGACTGGATGGACAGACAGAGACTGGATGGACAGAAAGAGACTGGATGGACAGAAAGAGACTGGATGGACAGAAAGACAGAGACTGGTTGGACAGAAAGACAAAGACTGGATGGACAGAAAGAGACTGGATGGACAGACAGAGACTGGATGGACAGAAAGAGACTGGATGGACAGAAAGACAGAGACTGGTTGGACAGAAAGACAAAGACTGGATGGACAGACAGAGACTGGATGGACAGAAAGAGACTGGATGGACAGAAAGACAGAGACTGGTTGGACAGAAAGACAAAGACTGGATGGACAGAAAGAGACTGGATGGACAGAAAGAGACTGGATGGACAGAAAGACAGAGACTGGATGGACAGAAATACAGACTGGATGGACAGAAAGACAGACACTGGATGGACAGACAGAGACTGGATGGACAGAAAGAGACTGGATGGACAGAAAGACAGAGACTGGATGGACAGAAAGACAGAGACTGAATGGACAGAAAGACAGAGACTGGATGGACAGAAAGACAGAGACTGGACGGACAGAAAGACAGAGACTGGATGAACAGAAAGACAGACACTGGATGGACAGAAAGACAAAGACTGGATGGACAGAAAGACAGAGACTGGAGGGACAGAAAGAGACTGGATGGACAGAAAGAGACTGGATGGACAGAAAGAGACTGGATGGACAGAAAGACAAAGACTGGATGGACAGAAAGACAAAGACTGGATGGACAGAAAGACAGAGACTGGATGGACAGAAAGAGACTGGATGGACAGAAAGAGACTGGATGGACAGAAAGATACTGGATAGACAGAAAGAGACTGTATGGACAGAAAGAGAAACAGACTGGATGGACATAAAGAGACTGTATGGACAGAAAGAGACTGTATGGACAGAAAGAGACTGGATGGACAGAAAGGGACTGGATGGACAGAAAGAGAAAGAGACTGGATGAACAGAAAGACAGAGAATGGATGGGCAGAAAGACAGAGACTGGATGAACAGAAAGACAAAGACTGGATGGACAAAAAGAGACTGGATGGACAGAAAGAGACTGGATGGACAGAAAGAGACTGGATGGACAGAAAGAGAAAGAGACTGGATGGACAGAAAGAGACTGGATGGACAGAAAGAGACGGGATGGACAGAAAGAGACTGTATGGACAGAAAGAGACTGTATGGACAGAAAGAGACTGGATGGACAGAAAGAGACTGTATGGACAGAAAGAGACTGGATGGACAGAAAGAGACTGGATGGACAGAAAGAGACTGGATGGACAGAAAGAGACTGTATGGACAGAAAGAGAAAGAGACTGGATGGACAGAAAGAGACTGGATGGACAGAATGAGAAAGAGACTGAATGGACAGAAAGAGACTGTATGGACAGAAAGAGAAAGAGACTGGATGGACAGAAAGAGACTGGATGGACAGAAAGAGACTGTATGGACAGAAAGAGAAAGAGACTGAATGGACAGAAAGAGACTGTATGGACAGAAAGAGAAAGAGACTGGATGTACAGAAAGAGACTGTATGGACAGAAAGAGACTGGATGGACAGAAAGACAAAGACTGTATGGACAGAAAGAGAAAGAGACTGGATGGACAGAAAGAGACTGGATGGACAGAAATAGAAAGAGACTGTATGGACAGAAATATAATGTGAAAGGCAAGACAGAAGACAGAATAAAGAAGTGAAGAGTGGAAAGTGAATGGAGATAAAGAAACCATAGGGACTGAAAATGTGTGTGGTGTGGTGTGTGGTGTGTGTGTGTGTGTGTGTGTGTGTGGTGTGTGTGTGTGGTGTGGTGTGTGTGTGTGTGTGTGTGTGTGTGGTGTGTGTGTGTGTGTGTGTGTGTGTGTGTGTGTGTGTGTGTGTGTGTGTATGTGTGTGTGTGAGTGGTGTGTGTGGTGTGTGTGTGTGTGTGTGTGTGTGTGTGTGTGTGTGTGTGTGTGTGTGTGTGTGTGTGTGTGTGTGGTGTGTGTGTGTGTGTGGTGTGGTGTGTGTGTGTGTGTGGTGGGTGTGTTTGTGTGTGTGTGTGTGTGTGTGTGTGTGTGTGGTGTGTGTGTGTGTGTGTGTGTGTGTGTGTGTGTGTGTGTGTGTGTGTGTGTGTGTGTGTTTGTGTGTGTGTGTGGTGTGTGTGTGTGTGTGGTGTGTGTGGGTGTGGCGTGTGTGTGTGTGTGTGATGTGTGTGGGTTTGTGGGTGTGTGGGTGTGTGTGTGTGTGTGTGTTTGTGAGTTTGTGTCAAATCAAATCAAAGTTTATTGGTTACATGCAGTACACAGATTTGCAGATGTTATCATAGGTGCTTGTGTTTCTAGCTCCAACAGTGCAGTAATACCTGGCAACACAAAAACAATACACACATAATCCAAAAAGTTCAGAACAAGCAATATCAGAGTCCAGAATATAAATAAACACTGAGTATACTAAACATCAGAAACACCTTCCTAATATTGAGGGAGATGTTCCTTTGCCAGAACAGACTCAATTCATCGGGGCATAACCTCTACAAGGTGTCGAAAGTGCTCCACAGGGATGCTGGCTCGTGTTGACTCCAATGCTTCCCACAGTTGTGTCACGTTGGCTGGATGTCCTTTGGGTGGTGGACCATTATTGATACACACGGGAAACTGTTGAGTGTGAAAAACCAAGCAGCGTTGCAGTTCTTGACACATTATCAAACCGGTGTGCCTGGCACCTACCACCACACCCCGTTCGAAGGCACTTAAATCTTTTGTCTTGTCTCTGAATGACACACATACAGAATCCCTGTCTCAATTGTCTCAAGGCTAAAAAATCCTTATTTAACCTGTCTCCTCCCCTTCATCTACACTGATTGAAGTGATTTAACAGGTGACATCAATAAGGATTCTTGGCTTTCACCTGGATTCACCTGGTCAGTCTATGTCATGGAAAGAGCATGTTCCTAATGATTTATAGACTCAGTGTATATAAATGGTGTGTATAGACAGTATGGACAGTACATTAATAGAAAAGTTGTGTAGAGCAGTAGTTCCAGTTGAAGTCAGAAGTTTACATACACTTAGGTTGGAGTCATTAAAACTAGTTTTTCAACCACTCCACAAATTTCTTGTTAACAAACTATAGTTTTGGCAAATCGGTTAGGACATCTACTTTGTGCGTGACAAAAGTAATTTTTCCAACAATTATTTACAGACAGATGATTTCACTTATAATTCACTGTATCACAATGATGTCATGGCTTTAGAAACTTCTGATAGGCTAATTGTCATCATTTGAGTCAATTGGAGGTGTACCTGTGGATATATTTCAAGGCCTACCTTCAAAATCAGTGCCTCTTGGCTTGACATCACGGGAAAATCAAAATAAATCATCCAAGACCTCAGAAAATTTTTGTAGACCTCCACAAGTCTGGTTCATCCTTGGGAGCAATTTCCAAATGCCTGAAGGTACCGAGTTCATCTGTACAAACAATAGTACCAAGTATAAACACCATGGGACCACGCAACCGTCATACCGCTCAGGAAGGAGACGTGTTCTGTCTCCTAGAGATTAACGTACTTTGGTGCGAAAAGTGCAAATCAATCCCAGAACAACAGCAAAGGACCTTGTGAAGATGCTGTAGGAAACAGGTACAAAAGTATCTATATCCACAGTAAAACGAGTCCTATATCGACATAACCTGGAAGGCTGCTCAGCAAGGAAGAAGCCACTGCTCCAAAACCGCAATAAAAAAGCCAGACTACAGTTTTTTAACTGCACATGAGGACAAAGATTGTACTTTTTGGAGAAATGTCCTCTGGTCTGATGAAACAAAAATAGAACTGTTTGGCCATAATGACCATCGTTATGTTTGGAGGAAAAAGGGGGTGCTTGCAAGCCGAAGAACACCATCCCAACCGTGAAGCACAGGGGTGGCAGCATCATGCTTTGGGGGTGCTTTGCTGAAGGAGGGACTGGTGCACTTCACAAAAGAGATGGCATCATAAGGAAGGAAAATTATGTGGATATATTGAAGCAACATATCAAGACATCAGTCAGGAAGTTAAAGCTTGGTCGCAAATGGGTCTTCCAAATGGACAATGACCCCAAGCATACTTCCAAAGTTGTGGTAAAATGGCTTAAGGACAACAAAATCAAGGTATTGGTGTGGCCATCACAAAGCCCTGACCTCAATCTTATAGAACATTTGTGGGCAGAACTGAAAAACGTGTGCGAACAAGGAGGCCTACACACCTCACTCAGTTACATAAATCATTCTCTCTAATATTATGCTGACATTTCACATTCTTAAAATAAAGTGGTGATCCTAATTGACCTAAGACAGTGAATTTTTACTAGGATTAAACGTCAGGAATTGTGAAAAGTTTAAATGTATTTGCTAAGGTGTATGTAAACTTCCGACTTGTAGGATAAGCCTTGACTAGAATACAGTATATACATATGAAGTGGGTAAAACAGTATGTAAACATTATTAAAGTGACCAGTGATCAATGACCACGTACATAGTGCAGCAGTCTCTAAGGTGCAGAGCAGAGTACCGGGCGGAAGCCGGCTAGTGACAGTCTCTAAGGTGCCAGGTAGAGTATCGGGTGGTGGCCGGCTGGTGATGACCTGGAGATGGAATGTGTTTTTCAGTCTCTCGGTCCCTGCTTTGAGACACTTGTACTGTCTCAGTCTGCTAGATGGTAGCAGGGTGAACAGACCGTGGCTCGGGTGGCTGAGGTCCTTGATGATCTTCTTGGCCTTCCTGTGACACCGGGTGCTGTAGATGTCCTGGAGGTCAGGCAGTGTGACCCCAGTGGTGCGTTGTGCTGACGTGTGTGTGTGTGAGTGTGTGTGTGTGTGTGTGTGTGTGTTTGTGTGTGTGTGTGTGTGTGTGTGTGTGGAAGTGTGTGTGTGCACATGGGTGCGTGTGTGTAACAAAGGTGGGCAGTAGAAACATATATTCGTTAGAAACCACCGCTTTTCAAAGTCTTTGCTGTTATTAAAGAATAAAGAATCTACCGCTGCAGCTACTCCAAGATTCAATCAGGTCCACACAATGCAATAAAAAGCTTTTAAAATAATTCTGTGCTGTCAGAAACTCTAGTCCTTTATAAACAAAAGACCTCTCTGCCTGATTGTTATGAGGAGTCAACTACATACAGTGGGGAAAAAAAGTATTTAGTCAGCCACCAATTGTGCAAGTTCTCCCACTTAAAAAGATGAGAGAGGCCTGTAATTTTCATCATAGGTACACGTCAACTATGACAGACGAATTGAGAGAAAAAAATCCAGAAAATCACATTGTAGGATTTTTTATGAATTTATTTGCAAATTATGGTGGAAAATAAGTATTTGGTCACCTACAAACAAGCAAGATTTCTGGCTCTCACAGACCTGTAACTTCTTCTTTAAGAGGCCCCTCTGTCCTCCACTCGTTACCTGTATTAATGGCACCTGTTTGAACTTGTTATCAGTATAAAAGACACCTGTCCATAACCTCAAACAGTCACACTCCAAACTCCACTATGGCCAAGACCAAAGAGCTGTCAAAGGACACCAGAAACAAAATTGTAGACCTGCACCAGGCTGGGAAGACTGAATCTGCAATAGGTAAGCAGCTTGGTTTGAAGAAATCAACTGTGGGAGCAATTATTAGGAAATGGAAGACATACAAGACCACTGATAATCTCCCTCGATCTGGGGCTCCACGCAAGATCTCACCCCGTGGGGTTAAAATTATCACAAGAACGGTGAGCAAAAATCCCAGAACCACACGGGGGGACCTAGTGAATGACCTGCAGAGAGCTGGGACCAAAGTAACAAAGCCTACCATCAGTAACACACTACGCCGCCAGGGACTCAAATCCTGCAGTGCCAGACGTGTCCCCCTGCTTAAGCCAGTACATGTCCAGGCCCGTCTGAAGTTTGCTAGAGTACATTTGGATGATCCAGAAGAGGATTGGGAGAATGTCATATGGTCAGATGAAATCAAAATATAACATTTTGGTAAAAGCTCAACTCGTCGTGTTTGGAGGACAAAGAATGCTGAGTTGCATCCAAAGAACACCATACCTACTGTGAAGCATGGGGGTGGAAACATCATGCTTTGGGGCTGTTTTTCTGCAAAGGGACCAGGAGGACTGATCCGTGTAAAGGAAAGAATGAATGGGGCCATATATCGTGAGATTTTGAGTGAAAACCTCCATCCATCAGCAAGGGCATTTAAGATGAAACGTGGCTGGGTCTTTCAGCATGACAATGATCCCAAACACACCGCCCGGGCGACGAAGGAGTGGCTTCGTAAGAAGCATTTCAAGGTCCTGGAGTGGCCTAGCCAGTCTCCAGATCTCAACCCCATAGAAAATCTTTGGAGGGAGTTGAAAGTCCGTGTTGCCCAGTGACAGCCCCAAAACATCACTGCTCTAGAGGAGATCTGCATGGAGGAAAGGGCCGAAATACCAGCAACAGTGTGTGAAAACCTTGTGAAGACTTACAGAAAACGTTTGACCTGTGTCATTGCCAACAAAGGGTATATAACAAAGTATTGAGAAACTTTTGTTATTGACCAAATACATATTTTCCACCATAATTTGCAAATAAATTCATAAAAAATCAAAAAATGTGATTTTCTGGATATTTTTTTCTCATTTTGTCTGTCATAGTTGACGTGTACCTATGATGAAAATTACAGGCCTCTCTCATCTTTTTAAGTGGGAGAACTTGCACAATTGGTGGCTGACTAAATACTTATTTTCCCCACTGTATGTGTTGTTTGCAGGCTGCAAAGGTATGAAAAAATACTTTAGTTTCAACATTTCAGCTTGACCAGGGGACATTACATAGGTATTGGGTTTACAGGAGAAGTGATTTGGCAAACCGCCCGCCCCCTTCTGGCCTTTCTTGCCACAGCTTACCCCCCTCCACATATCGACTGTCTGTTCTCTGAGGCAACAGCTTAAAGATACAGATTTTTAAAAGAGTGACAATCAATATGTCTGACAGGTCAGAGAAAATGCCTGACTTTATTAATTAGTCTAATTCATGTGAGGGAGCAGGATCCTATTTCACCGGCTGAAGGACACAAGGAGAAATGTTGCCCAGCAACCGTATAGAGAGAGACAAATAGATAGAGAGAGAAAGAGAGAGAGAGAGAGAGAGAGAGAGAGAGAGAGAGAGAGAGAGAGAGAGAGAGACAGAGAGAGAGACACACACAAACACAAACAGACCCCACAGAGCCCCAGGACAGCAAGTCATGAGAAAACTGAAATATAATTACTTGACACATTGGAAAGAATTTACAAAAAAACGGAGTAAACTAGAATGCTATTTGGCCCTAAACAGAGAGTACACAGTGTCAGAATACCTGACCACTGTGACTGACCCAAAATTAAGGAAATCTTTGACTATGTACAGACTCAGTGAGCATAGACTTGCTATTGAGAAAGGCCACCGAAGGCAGACCTGACTCTCAAGAGAAGACAGGCTATGGGCACACTGCCCACAAAATGAGGTGGAAACTGTGCTGCACTTCCTAACTTCCTGCCAAATGTATGACCATATTAGAGACACATATTTCCCTCAGACCCACAAAGAATTCGAAAAAAAATCCAATTTTCATAAACTCCCATATCTTTTGGGTGAAATACCACAGGGTGCAATCACAGCCGCAAGATTTGTGACCTGTTGCCACAAAAAATGGCCAACCAGTGAAGAACAAACACCATTGTAAATACAACCTATATTTATGTTTATTTATTTTCCTTTCGTACTATAACTATTTGTACATCATTATACCACTATCATTAGACATAATATGACACTTGAAATGTCTTTATTCTTTTGGAACTTTTGTGAGTGTCATGTTTACTGTTCATTTTGTATTGTTTATTTCACTTTTGTTTATTATCTATTTCACTTGCTTTGGCAATGTAAACATATGTTTCCCATGCCAATAAAGCCCTTAAATTGAATTGAATTGAGAGAGACACACAGAGAGAGAGAGAGACACAGAGAGCGAGAGAGAGAGAGACGCAGAGAGAGACACACACAGAGAGAGACACAGCGAGGGAAAGAGAGAGAGAGAGAGAGAGAGAGAGAGAGAGTTTGAAAGTGAGATTGAGAGAGAGTGAGAGAGCGAGTGAGAGAGAACGCATGGAGAGGGCAAAGGGGTAAAATCATCTTTCAATAAATATGAAATATAGCTATTTTTGCAGAAGCATTAAACCACACAGGGGTTTTAATAATGTACTAGCAATTGAATGAGGTAAATCAGTGTGTGGAAACATCCTACTCTGATGGGCTGATTACTTTAATAAGGTTTTGAACCTATTACAATGTTTTATTTCAATTTCCTCTGTAATGCAAAATAAATAGAGAAACATCTCCACTCACTCAAATATGAAGATGAAATCGTTGCGAAATAAAAATAATGACATTTAAATGCAAATATGATTTACTTGTTTCCATATCAAAACAGGCTTCTGTGTTTACATGACATAATTATGACGTTTCATTAATTACAACAGGAATGTAATGCTGAATATTTACTATCTTCAAAGGAATGTAATATCTTGGAGGAACACACTTGGATTCCTTGCAACATTAAACTTGCTAATTGTGTTATCCGTGGACTGTTGTGACACACTTGGAAATTCCGCACTATTCCATGAAATGTGAATGAGTTAGAAACCTTATGGCAGGATTTGACCCTGTACAACGTTTTAGCTGAGTAGAGACTTACTGAATTCTACAGCACTATTATACAGCACTATTCTACAGCACTATTCTACAGCACTATTCTACAGCACTATTCTACAGCACTATTCTACAGCACTATTCTACAGCACTATTCTACAGCACTATTATACAGCACTATTATACAACACTATGATACAGCACTATTCTACAGCACTATTCTACAGCACTATTCTACAGCACTATTCTACAGCACTATTATACAGCACTATTCTACAGCACTATTATACAGCACTATTCTACAGCACTATTCTACAGCACTATTCTACAGCACTATTCTACAGCACTATTCTACAGCACTATTCTACAGCACTATTCTACAGCACTATTATACACCACTATGATACAGCACTATTCTACAGCACTATTCTACAGCACTAGTCTACAGCACTATTCTACAGCACTATTCTACAGCACTATTCTACAGCACTATTATACAGCACTATTATACACCACTATGATACAGCACTATTCTACAGCACTATTCTACAGCACTAGTCTACAGCACTATTCTACAGCACTATTCTACAGCACTATTATACACCACTATGATACAGCACTATTCTACAGCACTATTCTACAGCATTAGTCTACAGCACTATTCTACAGCACTAGTCTACAGCACTATTCTACAGCACTAGTCTACAGCACTATTCTACAGCCCTAGTCTACAACACTATTCTACAGCACTATTCTACATCATTGATCTACAGCATTTATCTACAGCACTATTCTACAGCACTAGTCTACAGCACTATTCTACAGCACTAGTCTACAACACTATTCTACAGCACTAGTCTACAGCACTATTCTACAGCACTAGTCTACAGCACTATTCTACAGCACTAGTCTACATCACTATTCTACAGCACTAGTCTACAGCACTATTCTACAGCACTTGTCTACAGCACTATTCTACAGCACTATTCTACAGCACTAGTCTATAGCACAATTCTACAGCACTAGTCTACAGCACTATTCTACAGCACTATTCTACATCATTGATCTACAGCACTATTATACAGCACTATTATACAGCACTAGTCTACAACACTATTCTACAGCACTATTATACAGCACTTGTCTATAGCACAATTCTACAGCACTAGTCTACAGCTGTCAAAGCGTGCTGTAGGTGCAGTGGTGGAATCAAACGCAGGACGCAGACGGATAATCCAACAGACTTTAGTAATGCCAAAACACGGCAAACGGACAATACTTGCCCGAAGGCGAAATACGCACGAAGGCGAAACGAAACAACAGCGCACAAAACAGGTGCGTAATAACTCCAGCGCAGTGGAGAGAAGCTCAACCGAGCGAAATACACGACTGACAAAATCAATAACACACAACACCTGACAAACACAACGAGAACTAAATAGGACACTAATGACACTAAATGAAAACAGGTGTGACAACAATCAGACAAAAGCAAACGAACATGAAACATACAACGGTGGCAGCTAGTATTCCGGAGACAACGAACGCCGAAGCCTGCCCGAACAAGGGAGAGAGGCAGCCTCGGCCGAAACCGTGACAGTACCCCCCCCTTGACGCGCGGCTCCAGACGTGCGCCGACTCCGGCCTCGGGGACGACCCGGAGGACGCGGAGCAGGGTGCGTCGGGTGCCCACGATGGAATTCCGTCAGGAGAGACGGGTCCAAAATGTCTCTCTTCGGCACCCAGCACCGCTCCTCCGGACCGTACCCCTCCCACTCCACTAGATACTGGAGACCCCCCATCCGACGTCTCGAATCCAAGATGGACCTCACGGAGTACGCCGGTGCCCCCTCGATGTCCAATGGGGGCGGAGGAGTCTCCCTGATCTCACTTTCTTGGAGTGGGCCAGCTACCACCGGCCTGAGAAGGGACACATGGAACGAGGGGTTAATACTTTTATATTCAACAGGTAGCTGTAATTTATAACACACCTCGTTCAACCTTCCGAGGACTTTAAATGGCCATACAAACCGCCGACCCAGTTTCCGACAGGGCAGGCGGAGGGGCAGGTTCCTGGTAGAGAGCCAGACTCGATCACCGGGTGCGTACACCGGTCCCTCACTGCAGTGGAGATCGGCGCTCGCCTTATGACGTCGGAGGGCCCGCTGCAGGTGGACGTGTGCAGCGTTCCATGTCTCCTCCGAGCGCCTCGCCCACTCATCCACCGCAGGAGCCTCGATCTGGCTCTGCTGCCAGGGTGCCAGAACCGGCTGGTAACCTAACACACATTGGAAAGGAGTTAGGTTAGTGGAGGAATGGCGTAGGGAATTCTGGGCCATTTCGGCCCAGGGAATGTACCTTGCCCACTCCTCCGGCCGGTCCTGGCAGTATGTTCTAAGAAACCTGCCCACATCCTGGTTTACACGTTCCACCTGCCCATTACTCTCCGGGTGGTAACCCGAGGTGAGGCTCACCGAGACCCCCAACCGCTCCATAAAGGCCCTCCAGACTCTGGAGGTAAATTGGGGACCCCGATCAGACACAATATCCTCGGGTACCCCGTAGTGCCGGAACACATGGGTGAATAGGGCTTCGGCAGTTTGCAGGGCGGTAGGAAGGCCCGGCATGGGGAGCAAACGACAGGCCTTAGAAAACCGGTCCACAACGACCAGTATAGTGGTATTCCCCTGTGAAGGAGGAAGGTCAGTAAGGAAATCCACCGAGAGGTGGGACCATGGTCGTTGTGGCACGGGCAGGGGTAGTAACTTACCCCTAGGCAGATGTCTAGGCGCCTTACACTGGGCGCACACCGAGCAGGAGGAAACATAAACCCTCACATCCCTTGCCAACGTGGGCCACCAGTACTTGGCACTAAGACAGTGCACTGTCCGGCCGATACCCGGATGTCCAGAGGAGGGTGACGTGTGAGCCCAATAGATCAATCGATCCCGAACCTCGAGCGGAACGTACTTCCGACCCTCCGGGCACTGTGGTGGACTAGGGTCGGTGCGTAACGCCCGCTCGAGTTCAGCATCGACCTCCCACACTACCGGTGCCACCAGACACGACTCCGGCAGTATGGGAGTGGGCTCCACGGACCTCTCCTCCGTGTCATACCGCCGAGACAGCGCATCTGCCTTGCCGTTCTGTGACCCAGGGATGTACGTGATCTTAAAAGTAAACCTGGTCAAGAACATATTCCATCTTGCCTGGTCGAGGGTTCAGCCTCCTCGCTGCCCGGATGTACTCCAGGTTACGGTGGTCCGTCAAAATGAGGAAAGGGTGTTGAGCCCCCTCAAGCCAGTGCCTCCACACCTTTAGGGCCTGTACCACGGCTAACAGCTCCCTGTCCCCTACGTCATAGTTCCGCTCCGCCGGACTGAGCTTCTTAGAATAAAAAGCACAGGGGCGGAGTTTAGGTGGCGCGCCAGACCGTTGTGAAAGCACGGCTCCTAGACCGGCCTCTGACGCGTCCACCTCTACCTGGAACGGCAAAGAGGGATCCGGATGCGCCAGCACCGGGGCCGAGGTAAACAGGTCCTTCAGCCTCCCAAACGCCCTGTCCGCCTCGGCCGACCACTGCAGACGCACCGGACCCCCCTTCAAAAGAGACGTGATGGGAGCTGCCACCTGTCCAAAACCCCGGATAAACCTCCGGTAGTAATTCGCAAACCCCAAAAACTGCTGCACCTCCTTCACAGTGGTTGGTGTTTGCCAATTACGCACGGCCGACACCCGGTCTACCTCCATCTTCACCCCTGACGCAGACAACTGATACCCCAAAAAGGAGACCGACTCCTGGAAAAACAGACACTTCTCTGCCTTCACATACAGGTCGTGCTCCACCAGCCTCCGCAACACTCTACGCACCAGGGCCACATGCTCGACACGGGTAGGCGAGTACACGAGAATGTCATCTATGTACACAACCACCCCCTGCCCCTGCATGTCCCTGAAGATCTCATCCACGAATGATTGGAAAACTGACGGAGCGTTCATCAACCCGTATGGCATGACCAGATACTCGTAATGGCCCGAGGTGGTACTAAAGGCTGTCTTTCATTCATCGCCCTCCCTGATGCGCACCAAGTTGTACGCACTCCTGAGATCTAATTTAGTGAAGAAACACGCCCCATGCAACGACTCAGTCATGGTCGCAATCAGCGGGAGTGGATAACTGTACTTCACCGTAATCTGATTGAGACCACGGTAATCGATGCACGGGCGCAAACCACCATCCTTTTTCTTCACAAAAAAGAAACTCGAGGACGCAGGGGAAGTGGAAGGCCGTATGTATCCTTGTCTCAGAGATTCGTCTATGTAAGTCTCCATAGCTTTCTTCTCCTCTTGAGACAGAGGATACACATGGCTCCGTGGGAGCGCAGCTCCTGCCTGGAGGTCTATCGCACAATCTCCCTGCCTATGGGGCGGCAACTGCGTCGCCCTCGACCTACTAAACGCAATAGCCAAATCCCCATACTCAGGGGGAACGTGCAATGCGGGCACCTGGTTTGGACTCTCCACCGAGGTAGCCCCTACGGAAACGCCTAAACATCTACCCACACACTGGGCAGACCACTCCATCAGAGCCCTCTCCTGCCACGAAATGGATGGGTTATGGGTACTCAACCAGGGCATGCCCAGCACCACCGGATACGCAGGAGAGTCAATCAGGAATAGCTGAATCATCTCCTGATGACCCCCCTGCGCACACATCCTAAGTGGCGCAGTGACCTCCCTGATCAAGCCCGCACCCAACGGACGGCTATCTAGGGCATGAACGGGGAAAGGAACATCAACAGGAAGAAGGGGAATCCCTAAAGCTAAACAAAACTTCTTATCAATAAAATTCCCAGCCGCGCCTGAATCTACCAGCGCCCTATGCTGGGAATGAGGTGCTACCTGTGGAAAACGCACAGGCATACAAAAATGTGCAACAGAGAGCTCTGGGTGAGTGGGGCGCCTACTCACCTGGAGGGAATCCCCAGTGCGGGACCTGTCGTCCTCTCCCCTAGGAGGCCATCCCCAGCACCTAGCCGTGGTGTGTCCTCCCCGACCACAGTTGGTGCAGGGGATGGACCCCCTAGTAAGCCGACCCCTCCTCTCTCTAGCGCCAGCGCCCCCGAGCTCCATGGGGCACGGCTCAGAAGCGCTGGAGGGTGAAATGGACGGACCCCCCTCGGAACGTCCGCGGGTAGCTAGCAGGTTATCCAGCCTGATGGACATGTCGACCAACTGGTCGAACGTGAGGCTGGTGTCCCTACAGGCCAGCTCCCGACGGACGTCCTCTCGTAGACTACACCTGTAGTGATCGACGAGGGCCCGATCATTCCACCCTGCATCTGCCGCTAGAGTACGGAATTCGAGGGCGAACTCCTGAGCACTCCTCCTCCCCTGCCGGAGGAAGACCAGACGCTCCCCCGCCGCTTTCCCCTCCGGGGGATGGTCAAACACCGCCTTGAAGCGGCGGGAGAACTCGTCGTAAGTTATGGTGTCCGCGTCGATCCTCCTCCACTCCGCGTTGGCCCATTCCAACGCCTTCCCGGACAGGCAGGAGATCAGGGCGGACACGCTCTCATGTCCCGAGGGCGCCGGGTGCACGGTGGCCAGGTACAGCTCCACCTGGAGAAGGAAACCCTGGCACCCGGTCGCGGTCCCATCGTAAGCCCTCGGGAGCGAGAGTCGGACTCCTCGGGGTTCTGGTGCGGGAATAGGCTGACTGGCCGATGGTGCTGGCACGGAGGGTGGCGGTGGAGGCGTCCCCCAGCCTCGGATGGTGGTGATCACCTCCTGCAGTGCGGTCCCCATCTGCAGGATCTGGTCACCTTGTTCCCGGACCCTGTCCTCCAGAGTCGCCTGGGCTGCTGCGGCTCCTGCTGATTCCATTTGGTGTGTTATTCTGTCAAAGCGTGCTGTAGGTGCAGTGGTGGAATCAAACGCAGGACGCAGACGGATAATCCAACAGACTTTAGTAATGCCAAAACACGGCAAACGGACAATACTTGCCCGAAGGCGAAATACGCACGAAGGCGAAACGAAACAACAGCGCACAAAACAGGTGCGTAATAACTCCAGCGCAGTGGAGAGAAGCTCAACCGAGCGAAATACACGACTGACAAAATCAATAACACACAACACCTGACAAACACAACGAGAACTAAATAGGACACTAATGACACTAAATGAAAACAGGTGTGACAACAATCAGACAAAAGCAAACGAACATGAAACATACAACGGTGGCAGCTAGTATTCCGGAGACAACGAACGCCGAAGCCTGCCCGAACAAGGGAGAGAGGCAGCCTCGGCCGAAACCGTGACAACAGCACTATTCTACAGCACTATTCTACATCATTGATCTACAGCACTAGTCTACAACACTATTCTACAGCACTTGTCTACAGCACTGATCTACAGCACTATTATACAGCACCATTCTACAGCACTATTCTACAGCACTATAATACAGCACTATCCAGATCAAATATAAGACATAGTTGAAATATTTATGTCCCAGATGTGTATAGATATCCTGCTGTGAAATGTAGCTGTACTGTGGAAACATCAACATTTTACAGCCTCACGTTTGACAACATTGTCATTTGAAATGCCCATGTCTTGTAATGTGAGGCATTAGGGTTTTAAAGCGGGTAGAGCTGGTGTGTTTCAGGCCTTAATCTGGACTAAATTGCAGTATTTGAGTGATGTTATCCTCGCCATGTTCCCCTGCCTGTGTTCTGTTTCAGTCTTCTTAATCCCCCTGCTACACCAAACTGGATACGACATGTTGGTCATGGATCATCAACGTTCTGGCCAGGGAAAATAGGCTTGTTCTTTCCCATCTTCTATCTGGTTAGCAGGCCCAGGGCTGCTTTAACGGTTGCCATGGTGTTTTGTCATCAGTTGAAATGAAAATAAATGAGTCCAGGAAGTTAAGATGGGCTGTTGGCTGCTGAGTGGTGCTCTGGGGGGGGGAAATGAATCCCTCCAAAAAGATGTTCCCCGCTCCCTCCCTCCCTTCCTTCATTAATACACATTCACACTTACGCACGCACGCAAACACACACAGTGAGAGGAAAAAGTATTTGATCCCTTGCTATTTTTGTACGTTTGCCCACTGACAAAGAAATGATCAGTCTATAATTTTAATGGTAGGTCTATTTGAACAGTGAGAGACAGAATAACAACAAAAAAATCCAGAAAAATCCATGTCAAAAATGTTATAAATTGATTTGTATTTTAATGAGGGAAATAAGAATTTAACCCCCTCTCAATCAGAAAGATTTTTGGCTCCCAGGTGTCTTTTATACAGGTAACGAGCTGAGATTAGGAGCACACTCTTAAAGGGAATGCTCCTAATCTCAGCTTGTTACCTGTATAAAAGACACCTGTCCACAGAAGCAATCAATCAATCAGATTCCAAACTCTCCACCATGGCCAAGACCAAAGAGCTCTCCAAGGATGTCAGGGACAAGATTGTAGACCTACACAAGGCTGGAATGGGCTACCAGACCATCGCCAAGCAGCTTGGTGAGAAGGTGACAACAGTTGGTGCGATTATTCGCAAATGGAAGAAACACAAAATAACTGTCAATCTCCCTCGGCCTGAGGCTCCATGCAAGATCTCACCTTGTGGAGTTGCAATGATCATGACAACGGTGAGGAATCAGCCCAGAACTACGCGGGAGGATCTTGTCAATGATCTCAAGGCAGCTGGGACCATAGTCACCAAGAAAACAATTGGTAACACACTACGCCGTGAAGGTTCTGAAATCCTGCAGCGCCCGCAAGGTCCCCCTGCTCAAGAACGCACCTATACATGCCTGTTTGAAGTTTGCCAATGAACATCTGAATGATTCAGAGGAGAACTGGGTGAAAGTGTTGTGGTCAGATGAGACCAAAATGGAGCTCTTTGGCATCAACTCAACTCGCCGTGTTTGGAGGAGGAGGAATGCTACCTGTAGCTCAATTGGTAGAGCATGGTGCTTGTAACCCCAGGGTAGTGGGTTCGATCCCTGGGACCACCCATACGTAAAAATGTATGCACACATGACTGTAAGTTGCTTTGGAAAAAGCGTCTGCTAAATGGCATATTATTATTATTATTATTATTATTATTATTATTATGACCCCAAGAACACCATCCCCACCGTCAAACATGGAGGTGGAAACATTATGCTTTGGGGGTGTTTTTCTGCTAAGGGGACAGGACAACTTCACAGAATCAAAGGGACGATGGACGGGGCCATGTACCGTCAAATCTTGGGTGAGAACCTCCATCCCTCAGCCAGGGCATTGAAAATGGGTCGTGGATGGGTATTCCAGCATGACAATCACCCAAAACACACGGCCAAGGCAACAAAGGAGTGGCTCCAGAAGAAGCACATTAAGGTCCTGGAGTGGCCTTGCCAGTCTCCAGACCTTAATCCCATAGAAAATCTGTGGAGGGAGCTGAAGGTTCGAGTTGCCAAACGTCTGCCTCGAAACTTTAATGACTTGGAGAAGATCTGCAAAGAGGAGTGGGACAAAATCCCTCCTGAGATGTGTGCAAACCTGGTCGCCAACTACAAGAAACGTCTGACCTCTGTGATTGCCAACAAGGGTTTTGCCACCAAGTACTAAGTCATGTTTTGCAGAGGGGTCAAATACTTATTTCCCTCATTAAAATGCAAATCAATTTATAACAATTTTTACATGCGTTTTTCTGGATTTTTTTGTTGTTATTCTGTCTCTCACTGTTCAAATAAACCTACCAATAAAATTATAGACTGATCATTTCTTTGTCAGTGGGCAAACGTACAAAATCAGCAGGGGATCAAATACTTTTTTCCCTCACTGTACATACACACACACACACACTCTCTTTGACACTGAGAGGATGGATAAGTACGAGTGAAAGACGAGGCCTTCTGTTTCAGTCCAAATATCAGGGCCAAGGTCTGAGTAGACGACCACAGAGTCTGAAGATAATTCCACCGTGACAGATTGATCAAACGCACACAGAGGGATACCACTGAACGACACTGATCATCTTGGACTTCACAATACTTTCTCAGTACTTTGGCCGTGCAATTTGGTTGATCTTACTTCAATCAGACAATCTAAACTCATTGTAAAAATAAAACATTTATGTTTTGTGCAGAGTTAGTTTGTGTGGATATTTTTATCTTGATATGAGTGCGTATTGCAGATTAATTAATTTAAGTCAAACAGTAATTGCTAATGAAGCGATTAAACAGGGGCCTAACGGGCCGAGTCGGTTCCAGTACAACGTGGAGATTATCCATTAGAATCACACTCACAGGGCTGCCTGTCAGCACAATCATATTAATGGACAAACACAGGAACACTGCTAGCATTTCACACGCACTGGGAGAGATAACACTAGAGAGATATTACGCTGCGTAGATAAAGTATAGCTAAACTACTCAATACTCCCTACATCTCTCCTTTTCTCTCCTCCATCCTCCTCTCCTTTCCTCCTTCCTCTGCTCTCCTCTTCTCTTCTCCGTCTCGTCCTCTCCTCCATATTCTCTCCTGTCCTCCCTGTCCTCTTGTCTCTTCTTTTGTATTTAATGTTATGAGGTCATGGGTGGGATGGGTACAGTATCAACGGTAATCCCTATCCTCCAAAGCTCTCTTCTCCCCCTACTCTTATTGTTCTACGGTAATTAGCAATTTAGCAGTTCTAAACTTTTATTGCTATTTTATTTCATATTTTATAACCCCTCTGTGAGTGATATTAGAACAGGGAGTAATATAAAAATCCCTTTTGTACCATAATCAGGCAGAAATATAAAAGCCAAGCTGACAGTGTGTAGAAATGGGCGAGGGGAGCTCAAAATTCATAAATATAAAGCGATTTGCCCGGTGCCATGTGCAATAGTGAAAGTGGGAAAAGTGCTGAAACCAGGGGTCTATGCAGCAGATGCTGACCGTTGGTTGGATAGGCAGAAGGATCATTTGGGTGCAGTTCCCTCCAATATTCACAGAGTAATCATGTCCACTGTTTTATTCATAATGCACATCATGTCTCATCACAGACAGTTAGTGGTCTGTGTTGTCCCTTTAACCCTGTATCTGTTCAGAAACGGCTGCAGGGAGGGGACTGTGTGTGTGTGTGTCTTTCTTTGTCTGCGTCTGTGTCTGTCTATCTGTCTGTGTGTGTGTGTGTGTGTGTGTGTGTGTGTGTGTGTGTGTGTGTGTGTGTGTGTGTGTGTGTGTGTGTGTGTGTGTGTGTGTGTGTGTGTATGTGTGTGTATGTGTGTGAAAGCACATGGCAATGGGATTAAACATTAAAATATTAAATATTCAAGGCAACGTCAGTCGCCCTCAGCTCCTGCTTTCAATCCAAACCAGAATGCAATGAGAACCTGATCAAATCACAGGGTCACGAGAGGGCACACAAAAGAACACAGTTGAGATGAGAGGAACGGGGAGATAAGAGGAGAGAGACGTGTGGAGAGACGAAGGGAGAGAGTGTGGAGAGACATATGGAGAGACGAAGGGAGACACGAAGGGAGAGATGTGTGGAGAAACGAAGGGAGAGACGAAGGGAGAGACGAAGGGAGAGACGAAGGGAGAGACGAAGTGAGAGACGAAGGGAGAGGCGAAGGGAGAGACAAAGGGAGAGACGAAGGGAGAGACGAAGGGAGAGACGAAGGGAGGGGCGAAGGGAGAGACGAAGGGAGAGACGAAGGGAGAGATGTGTGGAGAAACGAAGGGAGAGACGAAGGGAGAGACGAAGGGAGAGACGAAGGGAGAGACGAAGGGAGAGACGAAGGGAGAGACGAAGGGAGAGATGTGTGGAGAAACGAAGGGAGAGACGAAGGGAGAGACGAAGGGAGAGACGAAGGGAGAGACGAAGGGAGAGACGAAGGAAGAGGCGAAGGGAGAGACGAAGGGAGAGACGAAGGGAGAGATGAAGGGAGAGACGAAGGGAGAGACAAAGGGAGAGACGAAGGGAGAGACGAAGGGAGAGACGAAGGGAGAGACGAAGGGAGAGACGAAGGGAGAGACGAAGGGAGAGATGTGTGGAGAAACAAAGGGAGAGACGAAGGGAGAGACGAAGGGAGAGACGAAGGGAGAAACGAAGGGAGAGACGAAGGGAGAGACGAAGGGAGAGACGAAGGGAGAGACGAAGGGAGAGACGAAGGAAGAGGCGAAGGGAGAGACGAAGGGAGAGACGAAGGGAGAGATGAAGGGAGAGACGAAGGGAGAGACAAAGGGAGAGACGAAGGGAGAGACGAAGGGAGAGACGAAGGGAGAGACGAAGGGAGAGACGAAGGGAGAGACGAAGGGAGAGATGTGTGGAGAAACAAAGGGAGAGACGAAGGGAGAGACGAAGGGAGAGACGAAGGGAGAGAAGAAGGGAGAGGCGAAGGGAGAGACGAAGGGAGAGACGAAGGGAGAGACGAAGGGAGAGACGAAGGGAGAGGCGAAGGGAGAGACGAAGGGAGAGACGAAGGGAGAGATGTGTGGAGAAACGAAGGGAGAGACGAAGGGAGAGACGAAGGGAGATACGAAGGGAGAGACGAAGGGAGAGACGAAGGGAGAGACGAAGGGAGAGATGTGTGGAGAAACGAAGGGAGAGACGAAGGGAGAGACGAAGGGAGAGACGAAGGGAGAGACGAAAGGAGAGACGAAGGGAGAGATGTGTGGAGAAACAAAGTGAGAGACGAAGGGAGAGACGAAGGGAGAGGCGAAGGGAGAGACGAAGGGAGAGACGAAGGGAGAGACGAAGGGAGAGACGAAGGGAGAGACAAAGGGAGAGACGAAGGGAGAGACGAAGGGAGAGACGAAGGGAGAGACGAAGGGAGAGACGAAGGGAGAGACGAAGGGAGAGATGTGTGGAGAAACAAAGGGAGAGACGAAGGGAGAGACGAAGGGAGAGACGAAGGGAGAGACGAAGGGAGAGGCGAAGGGAGAGACGAAGGGAGAGACGAAGGGAGAGACGAAGGGAGAGACGAAGGGAGAGACGAAGGGAGAGGCGAAGGGAGAGACGAAGGGAGAGACGAAGGGAGAGATGTGTGGAGAAACGAAGGGAGAGACGAAGGGAGAGACGAAGGGAGAGACGAAGGGAGAGACGAAGGGAGAGACGAAGGGAAAGACGAAGGGAGAGATGTGTGGAGAAATGAAGGGAGAGACGAAGGGAGAGACGAAGGGAGAGACGAAGGGAGAGACGAAGGGAGAGGCGAAGGGAGAGACGAAGGGAGAGACGAAGGGAGAGACGAAGGGAGAGACGAAGGGAGAGACGAAGGGAGAAACGAAGGGAGAGACGAAGGGAGAGACGAAGGGAGAGACGAAGGGAGAGATGTGTGGAGAAACAAAGGGAGAGACGAAGGGAGAGACGAAGGGAGAGACGAAGGGAGAGACGAAGGGAGAGATGTGTGGAGAAACGAAGGGAGAGACGAAGGGAGAGACGAAGGGAGAGACGAAGAGAGAGACGAAGGGAGAGATGTGTGGAGAAACAAAGGGAGAGACGAAGGGAGATACGAAGGGAGAGATGTGTGGAGAAACGAAGGGAGAGACGAAGGGAGAGACGAAGGGAGAGACGAAGGGAGAGACGAAGGGAGAGGCGAAGGGAGAGACGAAGGGAGAGACGAAGGGAGAGACGACGGGAGAGACGAAGGGAGAGACGAAGGGAGAGACGAAGGGAGAGACGAAGGGAGAGGCGAAGGGAGAGACGAAGGGAGAGACGAAGGGAGAGATGTGTGGAGAAACGAAGGGAGAGACGAAGGGAGAGACGAAGGGAGAGACGAAGGGAGAGACGAAGGGAGAGACGAAGGGAGAGATGTGTGGAGAAACGAAGGGAGAGACGAAGGGAGAGACGAAGGGAGAGACGAAGGGAGAGACGAAGGGAGAGATGTGTGGAGAAACGAAGGGAGAGACGAAGGGAGAGACGAAGGGAGAGACGAAGGGAGAGACGAAGGGAGAGACGAAGGGAGAGATGTGTGGAGAAACGAAGGGAGAGACGAAGGGAGAGACGAAGGGAGAGACGAAGGGAGAGACGAAGGGAGAGATGTGTGGAGAAACGAAGGAAGAGACGAAGGGAGAGACGAAGGGAGAGACGAAGGGAGAGAAGAAGGGAGAGACGAAGGGAGAGACGAAGGGAGAGACGAAGGGAGAGACGAAGGGAGAGACGAAGGGAGAGACTTTCCCCAGGGCTAGAGTTGGGCTAGGAATTAGGGTTGTTTTTCCCAAGGGCTAGAGTTGGGCTAGGAATTAGGGTTGTTTTTCCCAAGGGCTAGAGTTGGGCTAGGAATTAGGGTTGTTTTTCCCCAGGGCTAGAGTTGGGCTAGGAATTAGGGTTGTTTTTCCCCAGGGCTAGAGTTGGGCTAGGAATTAGGGTTGTTTTTCCCAAGGGCTAGAGTTGGGCTAGGAATTAGGGTTGTTTTTCCCCAGGGCTAGAGTTGGGCTAGGAATTAGGGTTGTTTTTCCCCAGGGCTAGAGTTGGGCTAGGAATTAGGGTTGTTTTTCCCAAGGGCTAGAGTTGGGCTAGGAATTAGGGTTGTTTTTCCCCAGGGCTAGAGTTGGGCTAGGAATTAGGGTTGTTTTTCCCCAGGGCTAGAGTTGGGCTAGGAATTAGGGTTGTTTTTCCCCAGGGCTAGAGTTGGGCCAGGAATCAGGGTTGTTTTTTCCCCAGAGCTAGAGTTGGGCCGGGAATCAGGGTTGTTTTTACCCCAGAGCTAGAGTTGGGCCAGGAATCAACTTTGTTTTTCCCCAGGGCTATAGTTGGGCCAGGAATTAGGGTTGTTTTTCCCCAGGGCTAGAGTTGGACCAGGAATCACAGTTGTTTTTTCCCCAGAGCTAGAGTTGGGCCAGGAATCAGGGTTGTTTTTTCCCCAGAGCTAGAGTTGGGCCAGGAATTAACGTTGTTTTTCCAGAGGGCTATAGTTGGCCAGGAATTAGGGTAGTTTTTCCCCAGGGCTAGAGTTTGACCAGGAATCACAGTTGTTTTTTCCCCAGAGCTAGAGTTGGGCCAGGAATCAGGTTTGTTTTCTCCCCAGAGCTAGAGTTGGGCCAGGAATCAGGGTTGTTTTTCCCCAGAACTAGAGTTGGGCCATGAATCAGGGTTGTTTTTTCCCCAGAGCTAGATTTGGGCCAGTAATCAGGGTTGGTTTTTACCCATAACTATAGTTGGGCCAGGGATCAGGGTTGTTTTTCCCCAGGGCTAGAGTTGGGCGAGGAATCAGGGTTGGTTTTCCCCAGAGCTAGTTGGGCCAGGAATTAGGGTTGTTTGTCCCCAGAGCTATACTTGGACCAGGAATCAGGGTTGTTTTTTCCCCAGAGCTAGAGTTGGGCCAGGAATCAGGATTGTTTTTTCCCCAGAGCTGGAGTTGTGCCAGGAATCAGGGTTGTTTTTCCCCAGAGCTAGAGTTGGGCCAGGAATCAGGGTTGTTTTTTCCCCAGAGCTAGAGTTGGGCCAGGAATCAGGGTTGTTTTACATTCGTCCGCATTTATGGGAAATTAGAATCCTCCTTTCCTAACCTGGGTATCTTCAGCGTGTTGTGTTGTCATGACAGATGAAGGAGATGGATCCACTGTAGTGTGTGGGGATGAAGCCTTTGTCTGTAGGCTCTGATAGAGGTCTGTGTGTGGCTGAAGGTTTGGACACAATATGTGGGCGGATATACAAGCAATCTGAGAGTTAATTGATTTGTGAAAAGTGTCACATCCCCATCTCTGAGCAGTTGCTTTTTATTGTGACGCTACACCTTGTGATAGGTATTGGACAGGGTGAGAGGATGAGAAGCAGTGAGGGAGAAATAAAGTGGGGAGGAGTGGGAAAAACAGATGAAAACTACCTGCCTCTTGTATGTCACAGCTCAGCCAGGTCACCCGTGATACAAGTCAGTATTCCACATCCATCAATGTCTGAGGATGTCGGGAGATGACGTGGAAACCTGCAACTAGAGGCAACAGTGAGCGCTGTTACATTCAAGTAGGTTTTGGTTTTGCTAGGGCGTTGCGGAAAGGCGTAAGCATCTGCCTCTGATTCGAATGTTTGTGAGTTAAATATCCAGCGATAGAACATCATTTTGATGTTTTTGTTTTTAGCCTAACACAAACCTAACCTTAAAAACTCTGAGTTAATGCCTAACCTTAAGAATTTGGAGTTAAAACCTGAACTTAACCCTAACCTTTAACATTTGTAACCTTAAACACTTCGAAATTTAACTTTTGGAACAACTTCAAAATGGTACGCTTGAGAAACATGGATGAACGTCTAATTCTGACGTGAGACTGTGAGAGCTGGTAGCACAGCTGCCACAGAATGATATTTAAAAAATACATTCATTGTAGACCTGCTGCTGTGTGTTTCTGTGTGTGTGTGTTTGCGTGCGTGCATGTGTGTGTGTGTGCATGTGTGTGTGTGTGTGTGTGTGAGTTTACAGGGAATAGCGAGTTAATCTTAGGCATATAATCTGTCCTCTGGCGACGTCATCAACTTTGATTCCACTAGTTTTGAATGACAGGAACAGGAGAGGGAGGGAGGGAAGGAGGGAAGGGGGTCTGGGGAGGTAGGTTCCATTGTGTATTCTTGGTTTGGGTCTCTCTGTCTCTGTCTCTCTCTCTCTCTTTCTCTCTTTCCCTAATGCTATTTTCTACATCTCACCTTGTCAAAATGAGTCTGTAAAACAGGATTAAGCAGAAACATTTGCAGCTCAAAAAACCTGAATAAATCTGAAAACAGTTGATTTGATTTGAGTGGTAAAACATTGAAGTGATCAATATTCTATGAGCGTTCTTGGACTTTTAATGTATTTATTTATTTGTGTTGATCGCATAGTCAGCATTTCAAAACTCAAACATCATCAATCTCTCTACACATTCACAGAAGTCAGATCAAGATATAGAGAAACTTTTTCTGTCAATGTTTTTCATTAATTCACATCTGATAAATGCAGGT